>NC_045989.1:23427086-23437086 GCF_010909765.2 Amblyraja radiata
AGCGACACAAGTGGCGCACACTGCACGATCAGGTTATGAAATAAATATGTTTTACCGTGTCAAAAAACACAACTTTTTTTATGGACTACATTTCAAAGTGATTCAACGGGGAAATAATGGCAACACACATGACGCATTTCAATAGATGGCAAAGCGTTATATATACCGTTTCTAAGTGGTCGTGTGACATGTTTCGGCTGTAAGGATCACACGTTTGCGCCAGCGTACATTGGTCAATATAATGTCCAGTTTAATTGCGACAAATGTTATTTCAAAAAAAAATCCCCACAGCCTTTAAAACACAAATGTTTCCCTTTTCAACTTTGAAAGTGTGTTGATTAATTAGATTTATCTGGGTAAAAATAGTTAAATGTTAACATTTCCATAATCGTCCCGAAAACAGTATGAATTGGATCTATTCATCAGATCATGGGGAAGATTTAAACTTCTAACATCATTAGAATGAAGACAGAATCAGGCGTCATATGGTGATATTGCATGTGGTTAATCCTTGTAGCATCCTTTCAAATCTGGTTATTACATCGATGGCCAGTAATAATTTATTAACAGAGTGACTCACACATTTTGTGTATTGATGGCATATTCTTCACCCACATCTGCTTGCTGCCTTCAAATAATATGCAAAATCTGTAAAACATTAACATCAGTCACACCGAAGCCTTAGCGGATTTATTGTCTGCAGTTTGCACGGAGAATAATCTTCAAGAAAGTTTCTGCGAAAATATGCAGAATATTTTTTTGAAAGTGTGAAAAACTCAGGGAAGTGTGGAAGTAGATTGTCACGGTATCATCACCACAATTAAATGCCTCTGTTGCCTAAGAGGAAATTGTATGTGGAATGAAACAACTAAACAGTATATTCTATTCTATCGAAATACAAGGAGCAAAAAGAATGTGTTGGGTTAGAATAAAATGTCGATTAATTTGATGAACTTAGCCAAATATTTTGCAATCGTATTATGTCTAAATAGATATCAGATGGTCAAATGAAACACTAATCATCGTTTCAACCGTAGGTTGCAGCTACCTACTGCCTAGGAGCCGATTTAAATGGAACACGATAGAGTAATATCTAAAACATTTAATTCACAGTGTTATTTATCGTAGATTTAGTTTGACACGCTGACTCTAAGGCTCCAGTTTATGTCATTATACGGTTTCGTCTGTTTTAGCAATAAAACACAATCCGATCCAATTGCGAGGCGGATCATTTTCTTGTATCAATACTTTACCCAGGCACGACTTTCAAGAGATTAAAAAAATGGCTGCTTCGTGCTAGACTATCAACTGCCGCCATTCGGTGGACGCGGATAAGTGCCACTGTTTATTGCAAGTATCAGTAAATAATTCTAGGGCGGCAGTTTTAACTATTGTGACCCAGCCTTGGTATTAAAAAAGAAATATGGAAAATAATGACCTGGGTTGGATTTAAAGTTTGTACAATGTATCTGCCGAATGCAAAGAAACATTTTCATTTCATTAAGGTATTAGATTATTGGACATGTGCGGGGAAATATGGCAGGTTATTTGCTTTGATATTACTCATCTGCTGCCCAAGTAGTCTAATCCATATGGCTGCAACGCAGAGTTAAATGGCCTGGCGATATGTTTAATATCTCAGCATTTATTGATTTCATCTGCTGCAAATATTATATAATATATTTCTTTAGCACTGATTTCTTTACGCTGATATACATATAGTGTGTATATTCTCTCTCTCTCTCTCTCTCTCTCTCTCTCTCTCTCTCTCTCTCTCTCTCTCTCTCTCTCTCTCTCTCTCTCTCTCTCTCTCTCTCTCTCTCTCTCTCTCTCTCTCTCTCTCTCTCCTCTCTCTCCTCCTCTCTCTCTCTCTCTCTCTCTCTCTCTGTTTGTGTGTGTTTTAATAATGCTCGTGTTTCTTTTAATTTCTGTTTTTTTCTCTCTCTCCCCCCTCCCATCTCTTCTTTCACCTCAAAGATCCGGACGATTAAAGCTTGCTCGGAGCGAGCAAATTAAATCGGATCTGAGGTTGGAATTTCGGTCTAGCACGTGACTGAACAATTGCATTTATTCCAATATCAGGGACAATCAGACGTAAACCAAGACTTATTAAAAATAGCAAAACGGGCAGCTTTCGAATAGAACTAGAACGAATCAGTAAGATCGAGGCGTCAGTGCAGTACAGAGAGAATATTTCACATTATTACATTCTTCAATGTATTAATAAACCAGAATGCTTGAATGTATATATTTTTTAAGGCCAAGTACGACGAGGCCATGTTTATTAATATTAACAGTGGGTTGGGGGAGGGGGAGGTAGGACGGATATTTGTAATGTATTTGCAATGACAAAAATCAAATTTAATGCCAAAGATGTCCCACATCTTGCAATGTCTGAACCTGTAAGTCACAGAACTGGTTAGTATCAGGGATATATTTCATTAACACTTCTACAGAAATAGTCCCAGCGACTTGATGTTTAATGTTGCTGTAGACCATTTCGAGGCAGTGAATCCTCGACATGTTTTTTTGTGGCCCATTTAATTCAAATCCATTGAATTATTCCATTCAATACTTTATAAATTCGGAAGATATTGTAGGGGATATTTCTGGAAAATATTTCAAAGATAATGCACGCCCGCTGACAAAAAGAAAAATACATTGATGTAACAAGGGCCATCATCGTTTTGATCGGTATTTTAAAAAAAAACTGAGCG
The DNA here is from genome assembly GCF_010909765.2 of Amblyraja radiata. Taxonomy (NCBI): domain Eukaryota; kingdom Metazoa; phylum Chordata; class Chondrichthyes; order Rajiformes; family Rajidae; genus Amblyraja; species Amblyraja radiata. Next base: position 23,429,804 of record NC_045989.1, read on the forward strand.
TCGATTCACTTTGAAATTAATAGCGTATAAAGGAGGTTCGGAGAGAACTTCCGCCATCTTCCTATTTACAAATATTCCCACACTTCCCAGCCTTTAATATTAAATTCAAATACCTTTTAGTAAAACGGTAAGGTAAGATTTACGACGTAGCGCCATCCTGTTAAAGTTCTCAACCTCAATAATGACGGTCTTGCAGTAAAATCGTGTCAAACTTTTTTTTTTTAAACATCTTTCATCGCCAGAAATTAGTTTGCTGACACTGTATTGAATATCATCTGAATTGTTAGGAAACTTGATTCACAAAAAAGGCTTGTCTTAAATTCGGTATGTGGTACTTTAAAATGACAAATGCCTTGTCAAATGTAGAAGACCTATTCCATCTGGATCTTTGCAATTACCCATTCCGTGAAAAAAAGCGGCAGGAACGCTTTGACGGTGCGCCACGTAAAATAAATTTGTAATGTAATAGCGAAATCGCAGGGATAATTTGCTGCTAATAGTCTTGTAACATGGTGCCCGAAAGGAAATCAGCTGTATAAAGAGTGAAAGCCGTCTTGAAAAGAAGAGAGGAAAAGTTTTTAATCAGCATTGGGACATAAAGCATCATATTTTAAAAATCTTTATGTTGGAGTGATATGTGTTTCTTGTTTTATAGTCCAGAGAGAGTTGGATAAGTGCCTGACCACTGAATTAATAATGGCTAGTTTCTCGGCTGCCTGGTCTTTTGGAGCCGAGTTTTATACTGTAATCATTAGCGGCCCCTCTGGCTATATGTTTTGCATCGGTGTAACACTATGACACAGTTGTAATACAAACTCCTCTGTCTTGCTTTGCGTTTGTGGCAGGGAAGTTTAACAGCACCAGGATTCAACCTTACACTCGTAGCGTAAAAGTACCCTTAAAAAGTTGGTCAATGGCAATGTGGGGGGGGGGGGGGGGGGGGGGGGGGGGGGTGATGCTGTTATATTAAATAAAATATTACATCATGCGTTTGGACCGATAAATTGATCGAACACCCGCTCTAATAAGGACTAAGTTTTAGTACATATATTTATGTTTTTAATATTGACATTTATATCATTTATAATGGGTTATTAATAGATTTAATTGGTGTTATATAACTTTGCCGTATAACGTCAAACTGCAGACTCTTCGAGCAAAGGAATATTTCAATATGAGCGGTTCAGGATCAGCACGTCAAAAAGGATAGTGCTGTTGGCGTCTAATAAGAGGTTCAATCATTTAATGAAAAGTTACAAAGGGTAACGATGTATGTGTCATATTTGAGAGACTGTTTGATCCACTCCCTGGTTTTGAACTGCACATCCCACGGATGACAGCGGGGTGGCGCTAATATCTGTGGTTTGCCTGCTGTACTTTCATAGATGGTACAAAAGCCAACACAAAAGGACCCTACACTGCAGAATTTGTTTGGCATCCATAAAATGTGATCAAATCTCATTGATATTTCGCTGGATCCTTCGTAAAATAAAACCCCACCGAACCCCTTACAATTTGCACATCGCAATTTCACGTCGCAAGGTCCGAGCGGCGAAGAGCGTCGCGGATTAAAAGTTCTTTTTAGAGCAATAGTTAGAACAAATATTTGCGAAGAAGGCGATATTTTGCACAAAGGGGTTTCCTTAATTTGATCCTGGTTGCGAGTCGTCTTTTTGTTCGTTTGCCGAGTGTCTGGCTAACAATGGAGTCTCTAAACTTAGTCAGATTTTGATTTGAGTTATTCTTTGTTCGAATAAAAGCCAGAGATTAGAAAATGCGCACTCTATTTATTTATATCTGCACAGACTGTGTGTGTATTCACTGTGGGTTTTTTTTTACATTGTTTCCATTTCTAAGATAGCCACATTTGCTCAGCCATGGGGTGTTAGTGAAATACACAAAACTCAACTGCAAAATAAGGCCCAGGATTTTAAAAAAAATTGATTATTTATGAATCGTTGCATTACTGAATATGTGTCAAATATATAAGTATGCAATTATAGAATAGCCCACCAAAATAAGTCTAATACTGTAATCCCACCGTGCCACCCCCAAACCCGACCCTAGACCAACAACAAACTATCTTCTCGAGCTGAATGTTTAATCTCGCTGTGGGCTCCCTATTTACAAGTGAAACGATGCTCACGTTGTTGCCCTTTAATGCTTTATTTCCTAAAATAAAATCTTTCGAGATAATAAAACAAAGTTGTGTAAGGGAAAGTTTTTGGAGCTGACTATAGTAAAATAAAATAATGATATCCTTAAACGATCAACATTTATGAAATACGCCAGAATATTGAGATTACATTTGTAATGGCAAATGTTGCACCATGCCAAAGAAAGTCAGTTCAATCTATATAGTTTGTAGTTATTTAACTTTATGTTCTATAGCTTGGCTCGTGAAATATTATTAATTCTCGATGAATAAAAAATCGTAGCTATCAGTATAATTTCTCAAAGTGAACAATCGTTTGATTTTCAAGTGAGCTTGTGTTTATTAACGTACTAAGCACGTATACATTTTATTTTGTGGGATAATTACGAAGTTAGTATTTTAGGTTGGACTATTGCCGACAAACACGAAATTGTTGCGGGCCCATTTTCTTTTAAACCTCTGCGTTTTCATGATATTTGTTTTGTTTTTTAATGTTGTGCCGTACTGTGTAGAATCTTTCGAAGCATCTCTTCGAGTTAATACCCAGTCAGGTACTAGGAGGCGCTGGCCCTTACAGAAGGTTATGTTCTATAAGGCTCAATCCCCTGGCTAGTGGGATGTTGTAATATCAAATTTCAAAATTAAATTGTGGTCAACGCAAAACCAACGTTGTTATAATTGTAAAAACATAGTTCGCCCCACCTGCCTCTTTATAAAAATCATTTTGGTGCAAAATGCATCCGGTGCATTTTCATCAGAAAATAAAAGTTTGCCGAATTAAAAATTAATTTTGGAAAACTAAACAAAAAGTTTTCTTTAAAGAATAGAGTGCTGATTTGGTGCCATTATACAAGGCGGTTGTCAATAGCTGCATCTTTATTCCTTTCCTTTGCCAGTACAAAATGAAGTGAAAGACATTCATTTGTACACCAGTTTCGTTTAATATAATATGTCGAGAACACTGTTTGTCTTGCGAAATTTAAAGTGACATTTCGGAATTAAAATCTCTTAAATGTGATAAGTGAAGTCGTACCACGAATTCGCCCAAGGTCCTGATAACTAAAGGAGAAACAGGCGAAAAGGCTAATCAATGGAACTATGTTTTCTACACGACGTTAACGGAAATGATAGATTGTAATTGAAAAGCACTGACATAACTCTTGAGTACCAATCTAACCGTTTCAACCGAGCATCACGCAACAAACAGGCAACATCGACACAATTACACCATATAATTCCACTTCTGATCATCCCACATTGAAATCGTTCGAATTGATCAGAGGGCGATCTCCTTTGAAATAAAAGCGAGCAGGAACAACTAATTTTTACATACATTATAATCGAAAACATGTGCAACTTGGATCATAAATACTGACTATTTATTTCTGATTATTAAAATTTAATTGAAAGCAACGTGAAATGTTATTTTAAAACCATAAATACACGAATTAACCTGTAAAATTGATTATTTTTTTACACTTTCTTAACATGCAAAATAATAATTTATACCCAAATATTGCAGATATCAAATTAAACTTCTATTCTCTGTATTGAAATAAACAACAGTTGTGTTCCTGGGACAGGGGGCATTGTTAGAAATTAATAATCAATCTGCCAGTGCTTTTTATAGCCTGCCTTCTGAGTGTACATTTCATTCAAGCTCTCTCATTTTTCTAATTTCCTGTTTTCTTACAATCTTCACAGTAGTCAGGTAGTCAGTGTCGATGCATTAATATAATAACGGCCAGAGCCAATCGATTTGTTCTTGACACATCTTTTTTTCTCGCTGCCGAATTTAGGCTAGAAAACACCTTATTTTCCATCCGGATTTCAAGCAAATGGGACAAAAAGGAAGCTGAATATTTTCCTCGTAAAACCGTGTTTCATCCTCGATAATTTTACGCCATTAAAGTTGATTTTTAAATAAGTAAAGTGATAAAGTGGCAGGTCGAAGAAAAACGATGTTTCATCAGGAAATGATAACTTCATTTCTGTACTACGACCTACGCATCTTTTAATTCAATGTTACTGTATATTAGAACATTGGTCGTGTGTGCGGGTACATGAATGTAAATGTACATGTGCGTGTTTGTATGGACAAAATAAAAACGGATTTCACTAAATGCTTTAAAATATTTCATAATTCTAACACAATAATTGCACTTTTTTTACACGCGTTGATCTCAACAAATTATGTATATTTCACCATAAAGGTATATTCGTCTGCTACTTCCATATTAATAAAGAATTTCGAGTACACATTCGCAGAATCTGTTTCTTGTTATTTCATTCGAAGGTGACATATTAACGATTATGATTACAGGCGGAGTTGCTTCTTGCAACTATCTAAAGCCATCTGTACAATTGATATATCTTCCCAAATAGCCTTGACGCTCAGGTCAATTGGGTGAAGACTCGGGAAAATAAAATCGGGCACGAGCATCTAAAAAAAAATAAAGTTATACAAATCAAAAGCGATATCCCCAATCCCCACCCTTCTCCAACCAATTTATGGTCAACCGATGTAAGGTCCACATTAATATCTCCCAGGATATTGAATCCTATTAGTTAAGATACCAGTGATATTGACTACTATTAAACGTTTGATGTTAATACACCATGATATCAACCTAGCCTCGGCCATTTGGATAGAGTGCTCCTTAATTTTGTGGGGTTTTTAGATACAGTATGGAGACGTATCATGCATGGTATTGCATGCGTTATACAAAAAAAAGCTTTATAAATCAATAAAATAATCTGTGAAATGGCCAGTGTCTGTAAAGAATACTCCACAAAATCAACCCCAAAATTGTTTCAATGTAGTTTGTGTTTATATTGTGCGAAATTGCTATCAGCAAAAAACATAACGTGTCATTAATAGAGGCTATTTTCTGTCACCATTGGGCGGCTCCGATATAATGGAAGAAACAAAAATAATTGAAAGCTTAACACGTCTTAGAAGTTTGCAGATTGTGTACGTCATGGTAGCTTCTGCAAGGCACCTGTTGAACGGCACAACAGTGAAGTCCCTCTTCTGATTGTTCTGTTTTTAAAGTTTCGTGCACTGCTTCCCTTCGTTTGTACTGGAAACCCTTTCCCCACTGATTCTATATCTTTGCCCGTGAAAAATAAGTTTACTTATTCGTGTTACTTGTGAACCTTAGTTCCGAAGTTATGCACCAATTGAACATACTTTGAAAAGTGTCGTCACCCATCGTTGAAAAAACACCTTAATTCTAAACAAATGAGCATAGACTGTTCTAATGAAAATATGTGACTATCTTTATTCATTAACCAAACAAATGAATACCTACAGCGAAATAGAACTAAATATTTAAACGGCCCAAAGACGTATAACAATCACTGGAATTTCATCAAGTCCAAACAATATTTTTTTTCTGGCCGTTTTAGGTGCTGGGGGATATCTATCATGATGGACACTTCAGTGGCTGATGATTTTTGATGAAATTCGAACCTCATCAAAAATTCACCTTGTTATCAGTTCAAACCTTTTTTGTTGCAATGACCCTCCGCAGATGGTGATGCCACAGGTGCTAGAGAGGAACACGTTTCGCATGAAGCTGTTTTAATAAATCCCCTGAAACCAAATTATATTGGAAGTTTGTGTGAAGGAGATATTCCGCTAGGATCTTTAGCAACTGAGAGAGAGAGGGGGACAGAGAGGGAGCGAGAGAGAGAGGGAGATGGGGGGGGGGGGGTGGAGAGAGAGAAGAGAGGGGGGCTGTGGGAGAGAGAGACGAGGGAGATGAGAGAGAGAGAGAGAGAGGCTAGAGAGATGAGACGAGAGAGAGAGGAGAGAGAGAGAGAGAGAGATCGAGAGAGAAGGAGAGAGAGAGGAGAGAGAGAGAGAGAGAGAGAGAGAGAGGGGAGAAGAGAGAGGAGAGAGGAGAGAGAGAGGGGAGAGGAAAGAGAGAGGGGGAGAGAGGGGAGAGACGGAGAGAGAGAGAGAGAGAGAGAGAGAGGGAGAGAGAATGAAACACGTTAATCTGAATTATTTATCCCAACTCAATCGTGTCAGGAATAACTGGAAATATACACAGAAAGTGCATCTGTAACGAATTTTTGCCGCAATCGATGCACTTGCTATTCTCTTCTCTTTCATCTCCTCTAATAGGCGAGCCCAACAGATCCGCAGAATACTTCTTTACTCAAAATCCGAATGACGAGAATTTGAGATCAAAACAAGAAAACGATATGGAATAATTTCAAGTTGAAGAACAACCAACTATTATTGTTTGTATTATACATGATTACACCTATATTATGCAACATAAATCTATTCTCATAATTCAAAATTGAATAGAGAGAAATAAATATACTGGTGTGAATCGGATAGACACAATTTAAGTGCATTTGCTCATCGTTATGTCTCACAAGTATTGCGAATTAAATATACGGCAATATGATAGCATTTCAAAATCGAAATAATTGGATTACGCCAAGACATCTATAACGTTTTTTTATACAAATATTAAAACAAAAACAAATTTGGGAACTATTCATATCAGAGCTCGGTCTCCACTGATACATTAAGTTTCAAACAATTCCCATTAATTTTTTTTAAAGCGGGTATTTACGAGAACTATCTAACTTGACGCGATAACTGTCAAAAGTTTATATCAAAGATAAAATATTATTCAGTTACCAGAGAAACTGTCTCCCCAGATAAGAATATCTTAATTACTGCTGCACAAAGCTAACGGTGGTAAAAAAAAAAAATGCAGTTTTGAAAAGGGAGCCTTTCGGCCTATTTCTTTGATGGAGTTCTCTATCGGATCGCGATGCGGCACTTAATCAGGGAACGCTGAAGTTCGTTGAACTGGGTAGCTGTAAGTAAACAACTTGTCAAATTGAAATCATCTCTCTTCTTAGGGTTCTGAGAAAATTTCGGCTTCGCATTCTTAGATTTATCTAAATCTACTTTCTCTCCGAGCCGATCGTGGCGTACTTCGCGTCTTGGACAATAATGTGGCAATTGTTGAAGTTTTGTGACCCATAAAATTTCGGGGTTAGTATTCCGGCTATGGCATGTAATTATGCAAAACACTTTCCATAAAGACTTGCCATTCGATCTAATGACATAGTCTACGGTCCAAACCCGTCTGTC
>NC_045989.1:24357086-24427086 GCF_010909765.2 Amblyraja radiata
GAAGGTAGACAAAAATGCTGGAGAAACTCAGCGGGTGAGGCAGCATCTATGGAGCGAAGGAATAGGCGACGTTTCCCCAATAACCCAAGGGGTAGTAAGTTATGCAGCCAAGATTGGGTTAAAGTAACAAAAACAACTTTAAAAACACTTTATTTTCTTCGCTCCAGACATAATGAGTGCCCCCATAACCCTTGATTCCATTAGCCCCAAGAGCAATATCTAACCCTCTCCTGAATACATCTTGAATACATCTCTTGAAATTATCATTTGTTAGCTGAGGTAGACAAAAATGCTGGAGAAACTCAGCATGTGAGGCAGCATCTATGGAGCGAAGGAATAGGTGAGGTTTCGGGTTGAGACCCTGGGTCTCGACCCGAAACATCGCCTATTCCTTCGCTCCATAGATGTTTCCTCATCCGTTGAGTTTCTCCAGCATTTTTATCTACCAGGCTACCTATTGTTCATTCTGAAGAAGGGTCCCGACCCAAAATGCCACCCTTTCTATTTCTCCAGAGATGCTGCCTGATCTGCTGTTACTCCAGCACTTTGTGTCTGCCTTTGCCTCTTGTTCCTCTCTTTCTCCCCCCCATTCTATTGGAAATCCCACATATACTCTAAAAAACATTTTAATCTCACTCGCTAGATCTACCGTTGTCCTTCATTCTGATCAGAGTGAGAGCAACTCGGTTACAAGTGATGGGATGGACTTTACTGTGGTTGGCAAAGGGTTGCTCTCAGCTACTCATTAAACCTGAGCTTTGACCATATAATTTATCTATCCTTACCCAATGTAATTCAGGGGTCCAAGTGGTATGGTGCTTTCTTAAAGCAGTTAACATCTGTGGGGAACAAGGATTGGTGATGGTCCCCACCTGAAACATCACCCATCCTTTTTCTCCACAGATGCTGCCTGTCCCGCTGAGTTACTCCAGCATTCCGTGTCTATCTTTGGTTTAAACCAGCATCTGCAGTTCCTTGTTTCCAACATCTGTGGAAACAGGACAGAACCGATCCTCTCCTTAAAGGAACAGTTAATTAACAACAGTAAACAAAAGTGCTGGAGAAATTCAGCGGGTGCAGCATCTATGGAATGAAGGAAATAGGCAACGTTTCGGGCCCTTCTTCAGTTCCTTCTTAAACAGTTAAATAACAACTCTAAGTTTGAACCAGTAACAGCCAGCCAGAATATTGGATCTTGATCTAAAATGTTACCCATCAACGTTCTCCGGAGACGTTTCCTGACCTGCTGAGTTACTCCAGCATTTTGTGTCTATCCTTGGTGTAAACCAGCATCTGCAGTTCCTTCCTACACATTTTGAGATGTTCTTCTTCAGTTTCAGATCCCTCTGCTGGTGAGATCTGCAACTACATCTTATTATCTTAAAAACAGGATTGAAATTTCCCTCAAAGAAAAGATTGCTGGTGGAACCTGAATAAACAAGGAACTGCAGATGTTGGTTAATGCAAAAGGACACAAAGTGCTGGAGTAACACGCGGCATCTGTGGAGAATCTGTCACCCATTCCTTCTCTCCATAAACGCTGCCTATCCCGCTGAGTTACTCCAGCATTTTGTGTCTATAAAGGAACATTAAAAAATCCTTTGGTTTATCATGAGGATCTCTCTGATCCCTTCATAGAAACATAGAAAATAGGTGCAGGAGTAGGCCATTCGGCCCTTCGAGCCTGCACCACCATTCAATATGATTATGGCTGATCATCCAACTCAGTATCCTGTACCTGCCTTCTCTCCATACCCCCTGATCCCTTTAGCCACAAGGGCCACATCTAACTCCCTCTTAAATATAGCCAATGAACTGGCCTCAACTACCTTCTGTGGCAGAGAATTCCAGAGATTCACCACTCTCTGTGTGAAAAAAGTTTTTCTCATCTCGGTCCTAAAGGATTTCCCCTCTATCCTTAAGCTGTGACCCCTTGTCCTGGACTTCCCCAACATCGGGAATAATCTTCCTGCATCTAGCCTGTCCAACCCCTTAGGAATTTTGTAAGTTTCTATAAGATCCCCCCTCAATCTCCTAAATTCTAGCGAAATTCACAATGAGAGGATTTGAGTATAGGAGTAAAGAGGTCCTTCTGCAGTTGTACAGGGCGCTGGTGAGACCACACCTGGAGTATTGTGTGCAGTTTTGGTCTCCTAATTTGAGGAAGGATATTCTTGCTATTGAGGCAGTGCAGCCTAGGTTCACGAAGTTGATCCCCGGGATGGCAGGACTGTCATATGATGAAAGATTGGAAAGACTGGGCTTGTATTCACTGGAATTTAGGATGAGAGGCGATCTTATAGAAACCTATAAAATTATAAAAGGACTGGACAAGCTAGATGCAGGAAATATGTTCCCATTGTTGGGCGAGTCCAGAACTAGGGGCCACAGTCTAAGAATAAAGGGGAGGCCATTAAAACTGAGATGAGAAAAAACTTTTTCACCCAGAGAATGAAAGGCAAAGGTTTAATAGGAATCTGAGGGGTAACTTTTTCACACAAAGGGTGGTGGGTGTATGGAACGAGCTGCCAGAGGGGTAGAGTTGCTGCCTTACAGCACTTGCAGCACCAGAGACCCGAGTTTGATCCCGACTACGGGTGCTGTCTGTACGGCGTTTGTAGTGACCGAGTGGATTTTCTCCGAGATCTTCGATTTCCTCCTACACTCCAAAGACGTGCAGGTTTGTAGGTTATGTGTATGTGTCTTAGGTCTTGCTGTGTATAGGTCTTGCTGTATGTGTAAATTGTCCCTTGTGTGTGGGTGTGGTATGGTACTTATGTGCAGGGATCGCTGGTCAGTAGGGACTCGGTGGGCCTGTTTCCGCGCTGTATCTCTAAACTAAACTAAACAGAGAGGGCAAGACTCCAGTCATGAGATAGGGGTGCAGTCTCGTCACCAGCCAGCAGAGGGCATTCACACTGAAACTATGGAGCATTGAAAAGAAAATTTAACATGGTACAAAATTCAACTGGAAGACTTTTCAAACAGAGCCAACGGGAGATACACCACGGAAACAGGCCCTGCAGCCCACAAAGCCAGCACTGACCATTCACACTAATCCCTTGTTAATCTCCTCACATAGACTCATGGAGCCATACAGTGTGGAAACAGGCCCTTCGGACCAACTAGTCCACACCGACCAACATGCCCCATCTACAATAGTCCGACCTGCCTGTGTTTGGACCATATCCCTCCAATCCTATCCCTGTACCTGTCCAAATGTTTTTGAAACGTTGTGATAGTCCCTGCCTCAAATACCTCCTCCAGCAGCTTGTTCCATACATCCCCACCCTTTGTGAAAAATAGTTACCCCTCAGGTTCCTAATACATTTCCCCCCCCTCATCTTAAACCTATGTCTTCTGGTTCTTAGTGCTCACCATTCCCCCCCGATTCTACACGCTAAAACCAATTTACACTGGTCAATTGACCGATCAACTCTGAAACAAAAAGTTCAACTCTTGTGATCTTGTCATCAATCGCAATGGAATCTCCCACATAATAAACCATGAAGCAATCTTGTACACAAGTTCTTTACACACAAAGCTCATCTGTGCTGCGTGATATGTCTGGTTTTTATTCCAAGATTTTCTTTACAAGAATCAAATTTGTTTCTGCAAAGAGTAGGAGAGTTTTATGGGCAATCACTTGCTTTTCAGTTTAGTTAGGTTTAGAGATACAGTGCGGAAACAGGCCCTTCGTCCCACCGAGGCCGTGCCGACCAGCGATCCCCGCACACAATAAACTAAACTGTAAACTATATTTCACTGTATATCCACACCAGGGCATCTGAAATGTCCTCATTCTTCAGGGAACGGTGGTTCCCCTCCTCCACCATAGATGAGGCTCGCACCAGGGTCTCTTCCATACCCCGCAACACTGCTCTCTCTCCCCATCCCCCCACTCGCAACAAGGGCAGAGTCCCCCTAGTCCTCACCTTTCACACCACCAGCCGTCACATACAAGTAATCCTCCGTCAGTTTCGCCACCTCCAACGTGACCCCACCACTCACCACATCTTCCCATCTCCCCCCATGTCTGCCTTCCACAAAGGCCGCTCCCTCCGTAACTCCCTTGTCAATTCTTCCCTTCCCTCCCGTACCACCCCCTCCCCGGGCACTTTCCGTTGCAACCACAAGAGATGCAACACTTGTCCCTTTACCTCCCCCCTCGACTCCATTCAAGGACCCAAGCAGTCGTTCCAGGTGCGACAGAGGTTCACCTGCATCTCCTCCAACCTCATCTATTGCATCCGCTGCTCTAGATGTCAGCAGATCTATATCGGTGAGACCAAGCGGAGGCTGGGTGATTGTTTCGCCGAACACCTCAGCTCGGTCCGCAATAACCAACCTGACCTCCCGGTGGCTCAGCACTTCAACTCCCACTCCCACTCCGTATCCGACCTCTCTGTCCTGGGGTTCCTCCATGGCCACAGCGAGCAACACCGGAAATTGGAGAAACAGCACCTCATATTCCGCTTGGGGAGTCTGCATCCTGGGGGCATGAACATTGAATTCTCCCAATTTTGTTAGTCCTCGCTGTCTCCTCCCATCCCTCAGCCTTCGGGCTCCTCCTCCTCCTCCTTTTTCCTTTCTCCCCCCCCCCCCCCCCCACCCCCCCCCCCCCCCCCCCCCCCCCCCCCATCAGTCTGAAGAAGGGTTTCGGCCCAAAACGTTGCCTATTTCCTTCGCTCCATAGATGCTGCTGCACCCGCTGAGTTTTTCCAGCATTTTTGTGTACCTTCGATTTTCCAGCATCTGCAGTTCCTTCTTATACACAGTATGGAAACCGGCGCTTTGGTCCAACTTGCCTATGCCAGCCCAATTGCCCCATCTACACTAGTCCCACCGTGTTAGGCCCACATCCCTTTACAGCGGTAAAGTTGCTGCCTTACAGCGCTTGCAGCGTCAGAGACCCAGGTTCGATCCCGACTACGGAGTTTGTACGTTCTCCCCGTGACTGTGTGGGTTTTCTCCAAAATCTTTGGTTTCCTCCCACACTCCAAAGACGTATCGATTTGTAGGTTAATTGGCTTGGCTTTGTTTGTATGCTTGGTATAAATGTAAATTGTCCTTGGTGTGTGTAGGCTTGTGTTAATGTGCGCTCGTCCTGTTTCCACGTTGTATCTCTAAACTAAACTAGTTTACTGATCCCGCATGTTAGAGGCACCATGATTTGGCGCCATTTTCAAAGTCCAGTCTGCACTCTAGGTACTATCCAAACCTTTCCTATCCATGTACCTGTCCAATTGTCTTTTGAATGTTGTTATAGTAAGTGGAACCTTGCCATAACTGGGTTAGGAGCTGTAAAGTAGATATATTTCCTGAAGATAAAGTGTAGCAATTAACTAACTACACCACATCTGTGAAGTGTTCTCTCTGACTCCCGAAAGAATACTTTATTCAGGTGGGAGGAGTTCAGAAATAAATTTTAAAGTAGAATTGAAATATATTTTCATTATAGTTGACTGAGGTATTTGCTAACCTGAGAGGCAGTTCTGGAGAACTAATTCCCCAGAATAATTCTGATCCATGGGTATCTTCCCAAGGGATAAAGATCTTCTTCTACATAAGCAGTTCCCACATGACTTTACCTGAAAAAATATCACTTAAACCTGGAAAATATTTTTCTAAATGATCTGACAGCTGCTCAAGGTAACATCCCAGGTGGATGCAAATGTTCATTTTATTTGCCATGTTTACCATTGTGGAAGAGAGAGAGAGAAGGGGTCGGGGAGGGAGGTGGAGAAAGGAGGGAAAGAGAGGGGGAGGGTGGAGAGCAAGTGCAGGAAAAGGGACGGAGGTTAAAGGTAGAAAGTGGGAAGCTGGATAAAGTAAAGGTGAGAGAGGAGGAGAGACAGAGAAGGAAGACTTGGGTGGGATAGAGGGTCCAGGAAAGGAATGAAGGGAGAAAAAGAGAAGTACGATGACATAAGGTGTGGAATGGAAAGATGATAAAAGAGTTCCTGAAAGATGTAGAGAGGATGAGTGGAGAATAAAGAGGAAAGATTAATAAATATAATCATGAACTAATGAAATTCACTTCAGTGTTAAGGCACACCTTCACACCCCCCCCCCCCCCCCAACTATCACTTGATGGACACAAAGTACTGCAGTAACTCAGCGGGTCAGGCAGCATCTCTGGAGATAAAGGATGGGCGACGTTTCGGGACAGGACCCTTCCTAAGACTGAGGAAGTGTAAGATAAAGTTCAGTAACTAATCAAGAATCTGTCAATCTCCACCTTAAAAACATCCATTGGCTTGGCCACGACAGCCGTCTGAGGCAAGAATTCCAGATTCACCACCCTCCGATTAAAAACATTCCTCACCTCCTTACTAAAGGTATGTTCTTTTACTCTTGAGGCTGTGGCCTCTAATCTCTCACTCTGTGGCCTCTAGTCTTAGACTCTCCTACTAATGGAAACATCCTCCACATCCACTCTATCCAGGGCCCATCCCAGATATTATTCGCCTATTTATTAATTCTCCTCTTCATTTTCACTTTCCCATTGACTGGTCACTGGGGAACAGATTGGAGAATAACCAGCAAGCGATCGCTGTTCACCGATTTACGTTAATTGAAGAATTAGGTTCCCCTAGCGGCTGCAGTTGATCCGACCCGTTCATTTCTTACATTTGTGTTGGAAGGAACTGCAGATACTGGTTGCACCGTAGACACAAAAAGCTGGAGTAACTCAGTGGGACAGGCAACATCTCTGGGGAGAAGGAATGGCTGATGTTTCAGGTTGAGACTCTTCAGACTGAAGAAGGTTCTCGACCCGAAACGTCACTCATTCCTTCTCTCCAGAGAAGCTGCCTGTCCCGCAGAGTTACTCCAGCTTTTTGTGTCTCATTTCTTACATTCTATCAATTGTTCACTCACTCAGCAATGAAAGGCCACCAGGTGGCAGCATTGCCCAGATTTCAGTTATTAATGGGAAGAAAGTGTCTGTCATTTCTAAGGGAATTAATATGCCTTCAGTATGTTTTATTTTAACAAACAAAGCATTATTTTTACACAAAGCAATGCTGCATACTAAAGCCCCCGCAGCCGACGATCAAAGCCCCTGTGTCGGGGGCTTTAGTAACACTCTCCTTGATAGATCATGGCTGATCTTACTTAAAATTTGTTTTTTTTTTAAATCTTGTTTCTCAATTTTTAGTTAATTAAGTGATTACATCAGATGTAAGCTGCACACCAAATCTCATTGTACCTCTGTGCAATGACCTCTATACCTCTGTGCAATAAGATATTATTATTACTATTATTATTATTATAAGATAGATATCTACCTTATCATCCCATAAGGAGGAACAGTCACTGCAAATTTACAATCTATCATGTTTCTGTTTAATGAATCATCAGATCACTTTGTACACCGGTTTGATTACAGGTATGCATGGCTCAGACCCAGAGCAGCTGAAACTTTAAAATCAAGAATGCTTTATTAAGACAAACAAATTATGGCTAAGTAAATAAAAAAACATTTAAAATGTTTTAATCTATTTTAAAATGTGTAACAATTTGAAGCAATGCGAGTCCAAATTTTCCATCGCTAGGCAAATGGGTAAATCCAGTTCGTTTCTATCAAAATATACATGGCAAATAAATGCAAAATAAAAATATTCTCGATTCACCACATTTATATGAAGTTATCAGATCTAAATATTTGGAGAGAGTGAGTCTTGAGAACCGTTCATATTAAACATGGGAAATCTTTGCATCCTTTCTCAGTCAGTGATTGTATCCAATTATGGCATCCTGATTAGTAATAGTATTGTGTACACTAAATATTTCCCGATCACTTTCATCATAAATTAATAAGCATTGAATAACAATGTCTGAACCTGACAAACATCAAATGCAATTATATCCCCAGTGCCAATTTCCAAAGAATACTAATGGCAGATTATTGTTTCAAAGCATTAACGTCAACAGCGTTATGGAATGACACAAATAGTGTGGGTGGCAAGCGGTCTTCAAAAAAAATTAAAATCCATGAAGTCTGTCAAATGAAAGTTATCGACACTACCTGCATCACCTCCCGCAGTGGTCCTGCAGTGCTGTTTCCATTAATATGAGTCATAGAGCCTTGAAAACAGGCCCTTTGGATCAACTTGCCCATACACAGGTCCCACCTACCTGCATTTGGCCCATATCCCTCTAAACTTGTCCTATCCATGCATCAATCTAAATAATGATGATTCATGATGCATAATACATTTTTCAATTTAACTTGCCAAGAGTAAATGATCTGTTTATTGAATTTTTGAGCAGTAAATTCCCACTCTGTTGGTAATTTTTGGCATGATTTACATTATATAATGATCAGGTGCAAAAAAAATAAACGATCATCGGGGCGAGTTCATTCAAGAGTTCTCCCGAGTTTGCCCTGATTCGAACTCGGATAATTATGGTAATGGCCGCTCGTAGGTACTCGGGGCTCTCATGGACATTTTTCAATATATGTTGAAAAATCTTCACGAGTCTTCCCGAGCTTACCGCGTTTCCCCGAGTACTTGCCGTTATCGTTACGAGCCGCTAAGAGAAGTCCCGAGCTCCGACGTACCCGCTACGTACATTCTACGTGCTTACCACGAGTTTGATTTTTTTAAAACTCGGGAGAGCTCTTGAATGAACTCGTACAGTGGGACAGGGCTATTAAGTTCTCTTGATGCTACCAAACAGAGCTAACTTGCGTATTGGCAAACAAGAATTTATCCAGGACTACATTCAATGTCCAAATTAAATCGATAATAGGATTTCTCTCATTAATATGAGAAATTCCATTTCCGGGTGGCGCTGTACGATGGCAGCCTTGCCAACAGTCTCTCGTCCTTTTCTTCTTTCCTTGTGTTTAGTCTGTTGTTAAATGTATGTTTTTGTGTATCTTTAGTTTCGTATTATCTCCGTCCGCATTGCGGCCTAACATCGTGGAGCTGGCGGTCTTTCTGCTGGGGATCGGCTTTGGGATCTCGATGCCGCAGGAGGTTCGACCGCCTCGATCGCGGGAGCTTCAATCGGCCTGACTCGACCGCCCCAACCGCGGGAGGGAAGAAGATAATACGTTATTGCCTTCTATCACAGTGCGCGATGGTGGATGTTTATGTTGATTTTTATTTAGTTGTGTGTCTTGTTGCTTTTTTGGTATGACTATGACAACTTAAGTTATTTGTATGTTTTTACATACTTGGCTAATAAATTAATTACAACACAATAATATTCTGTATTAATTTACAAGTGAAGGATTAATCAAGGAAGCATTTTGCATTTCTATCTTTGGAAAGTTACTCTGGACACATGTTCTAAATCTGTAAAAAGACCCAAAAGCTTTTCTGGTTACCTACCCTCAAGAGATCCTTAAGCAAAAAAAAACCTCAAACTAAACATTCTCCTAAACTGAGGGATTTAACCTGAGTGTAACGATTCTGAACAGAGGAACAGTGTGTGATGTTAAAATTAAGATACAGTGGATAGCTGTTACTTTATTTTGGGATTCTATAATTTTGGCATGTACAATGGGCACTATAGTTGTGTTCTGAAATGAATCCAAAATCAACATATATTATGTGTAAGCACACATTACGTGCAAATGCTTGAAATCAAATGGACCTTAGAAAGCATGTAATTTAGTCATTCTCTCCTAGAACCAATAATTAAGCCTAGCTCTGTGGCAAAGGGCAAGGATTTGGATAGATATGAAAGGAATGTGACAGCATTTTACACTGCTGAGGAAAATTAAAAAACAAGAGTCCTTTATTTAGGACCTTGTTTAGGGCCAATTTGAAATATTGTGAGCAATTTTGGGCACCATATCTGAGGATATGCTGGCTCTGGAGAGGATCCAGAGGAGGTTTACAAGAATGATCCAAGGAATGAGTAGGCACCGAACCTGTACTTGCTGGAGTTTAGAAGAGTGAGGGGGGACCTCACTGAAACATACAGAATAATGAAAGGCTTGAATAGAGTGGATGTTTCCACTAGTGGGAGTCTAGGACTAGAGGTCATAGCCTCAGAATTAAAGGATGTTATTTTAGGAAGATGCAGGTGAATTTCTTTAGTCAGAGGGTGGTGAATCTGTAGAGTTCTTTGCCACAGGCTGTGGAGGCCAAGTCAGTGGATATTTTTAAGGCAAAAATTGATATATTTATAGGTGTCAGGGGTTATGGGGAAGGCAGGAGAATGGGGTTAGGAGGGAGAGATAGATCAGCCATGATTGAATGGTGGAGTTGACTTGGTGGGAGGAAAGGCCTAATTCTACTCCTATCACTTATGACCTTATGACTTTGTGCAACTGCTCAGTTGCTTTTAAAGCAAAGGGATTGGCAGTGATCAAGAAAAAAATAGCAGCTTCCCAAGAGGTGGCCCTGTGGTATTGGGGAACACATCCATTCCATGAGAATACTCAATATGACATAAAAGGATAGACACAAAGTGCAGGAGTAACTCAGCGGGTCAGGCAGCATCTCGAGAAAAGGGATGGGTGATTTTTCGTGTCGGAGCCATTCTTCAGACTCTTCAAACATCACCAATCTTTTTTCGTCCTGAGATGCTGCCTGTCCCGCTGAGTTACTCCAGCATTCTGTGCCTATTTTCAGTATAAACCAGCATCTGCAGTTCCTTCCGACACATGACTTGAAAGGAATTTGACTAGAAATCTAGAAAAACTGGACTGGATGTTTGTGTTTTGTGCGGTCAGTATCATAGCCTTGCGGTCAGCTTGTCAACAACAGATTCAAGGTCCATTTGATAGAGTGTGCATATTTTGTGAAATGCAAAGCAGTGGTGAATAGTTCCATTTATTGTCACGTAACAGAGGTACAGTGAAAAGTGAAACTTCCAGAAGATGGAGAATTTCAAGGTGTATAAGTTAGTAAATCACTGTAAATGCATAATTTTCTTTTTGCACTCTACTGGTCCAATAATTGCCCTGAAGGGTCTTGACCCGAAACGTCACCCGTTCATTCTCTCCAGAAATGCTGCCTTTTCCGCTGTTACTCCAGCTTTTTGTGTCTACGGTTTAAACCAGCATCTGCAGTTCCTTCCTACACCACCAGACAGCCCCTTGCCTGAGGTAATTTGTTGCCAGTCTGAAGAAGGGTCCCAACCCCGAAGTGTCACCTATCCTGGTTCTACAGAGATGCTGACTGCCCCACTAAGTTACTCCAGCACTCTGTGTCTATATTTGTTCCAAAGAAAAATGGGCACACTGCAAAGTGGCATCACAAAACAAATAGAGGCAATTTCCAGATTGGCTCTACATTGAAGAAAACTAATTCCGAGCTAGAAACATAACAACCATCAGCATTATAATTTGAGGTTGTATCAAATAATTGTACAAGCCTGTGCCCCAATAACTCTTGATTGCACACTTGGTTTACCTGGTATTTAAAATATTCAGAAGACTGAAGGGCTTACACTCAAGATTGCATAGTGTATGAAACACAAGATGAGCCCTCTCAAAACAAATTTAAACCAAAAATGGTAAATGTTATTTAGTGGAGTAAATTAGATTTTAGCTTCAGTATGTTATGTGTGAAATTATCATTTGGTGTAAGTCACTTTAGTTTATCATCAGTAAAGAGGTCTTTCAACAACCAGATCACCAGCCACACAATGACATTACCGACGACAAACAAAACATACTCCATGGAGCTAGTTCTTCACTGGAAGAAATAGCATGGTACATCTGGAATGTTGGTGGGAGCACTAGTTCATTCTTCACAACTACTGCAAATTAATATGGAAATATCAGTTTTGACCATACAATATTTAAAGCTGGAACTTGAAAAAGTAAATGAACAAAGCTTGAGTTGTAGGTAATGCAGTACAAATTTATTTACCCAAGGAAATTCTGGAGGTAGACTTTAACAATGGCTTTTTGTTCTAAATTACCTCAACAGACATCTTTCAGTGCGTTATGAAATTCCAGGTCTTTAGTGTATTTTAAAATATTAAACTCAAACTAGCATCTTTTAAAAAAAGCTCTGGACAAAAGTCGACATCAAAGTCTACAATGCTGGTTTAACTCTTTTTCTCGTCTTCATACAATATTTAAGTTTTTTTTTTAAACTACCTTCGTGAACATATTTTTAATAAATGCAGATTCCAGCAAAACTCAGCAGGTCAGACACATCTGTGGAGAAATCACATGCCTTGGAATGCAGAGGAACAGTTTCACATACCTAAATTCCACCTAAATAATCTTAGGCAGAGGCTGATTGTTCCCAATTTGTTATTTTGGCTTCAGTAATTTCATGCTTGACGCAAGTGTGGCAAGAGATGAAGAAATCAAAATAATGAAATGCAAAGGAAAAACAAAATTGATGAGGCTAATAATATTAGTTCAGTTCAGTCTTGTTTATGGTCACGTGCACGGAGGTACGAGAAGCTTTTGTTGTGTGCTAACCAGTCAGCGGAAACACAATACATGATTACAAATCGAGCCATTTACAGATAGATACATAATAAGCGAATAACATTTAGTGCAATCATAGTTAAAGTAAGACATTTTGCTGTAGTGGAGATTTAAGAGTGTGGAGCGTTTGTAGATCTGCTTCTGTGGCTAGTACGCAAATAGTCGCCTGGGATGGGCGCCAACTTGGAAGAAAGAATGGTAGCTATTTAATGCTGTGATAAGACAATAGCGGAGATGAGAGCAACTCTGAAAATTGGTATTATTACAAGCAGGATCAAGAAATGTCAGTGGCTTCTAACATAGGGGACTTATATGGACTCAACTGGGGCATATATCCAAGCAACAACATCTTTCAGTCATTTGTTTCAACTTGTAGGTAATTTAAGTAGGCAATTTAAGCTGCCCAAGCAAAATATGAGGTGCTGTTCATCCAATTTGCGCTGGGCCTCACTCTGACAATGGATGAGGCCCAGGACAGAAAGGTCAGTGTGGGGATGGGAGGGGGTGTTAAAATGTTTAGCAACCGGGAGATCAGGTGGGTTTAGGCAGACTGAGTTGAGGTGTTCAGCGAAACAATCGTCGAGCCTGCGATTTTAATATGTTTTTGATGCCATTCATTGAAATACAATGGAGTTACGAGTGATGTTAGTGTTCTTTATTGTGCGTTATGCAATGTGCAGTATATGTGACAGTAGAAATTAATCCAACGAAAGTCCCGGCTGTGTGTAGAGGAAGGAGCCAGAATTTCGCCTGTGTTTTGTAGAATCTTACATATACAGGATGTCCCCAGGTTATTCCTACAAATGGCACATCTAGTTTTCTTTCTCTCCCTCTCCTCACTTTTAGTAATTGTTTTCTCTTTTACTGTTTTATATATGTTTGATGCCATTCATTGAAATACAGTGGAATTATGTGTGATTTTAGTATATTTTTTGACTTGCAAAAGACAAAAATTGACTTACGGACATCTGTAGAACCGGACCTGTTTGTTACCTGGGGATGGCCTGCAGCACACATTTCCCTACCAACAGTGCACACCTGTCATATATAAACACCACTGTTACCTTTTATTTCATATATCCTATACTTAGCATAGTCACCTAATAATCACCCTGTTTTGATTGTGCAAAAAAAAGCAAAACAGTTGAGAAATAAATTATTTTATACACAGATTAAGCTTTTGTACTGATGCATTAAATCAGTACAGATAATATCCAAATGTTTCCACATAGTAAAGACAGAGAGAAAATTCTACATCAAACACATTCTGCACCATCCATGCACTCCCAAGATTACACAATATCCTCTGTAATAAACATTTACCAAATCTGGCTTTATTTTTTTACCCAAATTAGTCATGTTTTAATCTTTATAAACCTTCACATTTTTTTCTGAGAATATTGAAAAATAGAGCTTTATAGTGTGAACATGGTGCATCACATTCACTATTTTTGTTTCCTCTTGTATAAGATTTTTAGCAATCTTACATGAATATATTATTTTTAAAATACATTATTTCACACACATGTACAGTAGGGGATCAGATAAACCCTATCTGGCTAGTGAGTCAGCAAACTAAGGCAAAAGCAAACTTCTTTAGAAAACTTATACTAGTGTTAACCTCAAGAAGGAACAAAAAACAATTTAAGGCAGTATTATTGATAAAACTAGGTTTGAGTTAAATATCGCCAAAAGCTATTAATATAGGATATTTTAATCAAAACAGTGAATGAACAAACAGAGGTTTGTACTCTATATATTGGCCCCGTAGAAATACATGGCAGACTTAGGTTTTCTGGTGTACAACACATCTTAAGGCATCTTAAAAGGAGATAACTATTTTCCAAGAACTTAATGTTTTTTTTTTTTTGCTTTATGGAGTACATATGGCGTGCAGTTCATGGCTCAGTCCAAACTGCGATCCATCACGTAGTGAAAATATGTTGCCAGCACTGATGCAACTCAGTCCTTCATTGACACAATTTATCCCAGTAATGGTCAAACTGCATTGGTCAGAAGATTTCTTCTTGAAAAAAAACAGGAAAAGAAACTCTGCTTAAAGTTAGTTTCCAGAACCTCAAGTTCTCGTTTTGTGGCCAGAAGCAATAGTTGGTTTTACAACTTCAAACAGGAAAGCTATTGGCAGTGTCAATCATTATGGCTTGTTGTGCTGGTCATATTCTATTATCAACTGCTTGATGTGGGATAGCTTTCGGTGTAGATACTCACAACGAATCTTCTCTTCCCGATAAGTAGGATGAGCCTATTCCAAACAGGGAAAAACACCCACTTTTATAAAACTGTCAAGCATAATTTCAATTGCCCAAATTCTGTACAACAGCTTGTGTGAAATAGTATCCACAATCCATTCTATCTATTTTCAAAATAAGAAGAATTTAGTTTAGTTTAGGTTATTGCCACGTATACTGAGGTACAGTGAAAAGCTTTTGTTGCGTGCTAACCAGTCAGCGGAAAGACAATACATGGTTACAATTGAGCCATTCAGTGTACAGATACATGATCGAGGGAATAACGTGAATAACATTTAGTGCAAGATAAAGCCAGTAAAGTCAGATCAAAGATAGTCCGAGGGTCTCCAACGAGGTAGATAGTAGTTCAGCACTGCTGTCTAGCTGTGGTAGGATGATTCAGTTGCCTGATAACAGCTGGGAAGAAACTGTCCCTGAATCCAGAGGTGTGTGTTATGACACTTCTGTATCTTTTACCCAATGGGAGAGGGAGAAGAGGTAGTGGCCAGGGTGCGACGCGTCCTTGATTATGCTGCTGGCCTTGCTGAGGCAGCCTGAGGTATAAATGGAGTCAATGGAAGGGAGGTTGGTTTGTGTGATGGTCTGGGCTGGGTCCACAATTCTCTGCATTATCCTGCAGTCCTGGATGGAGGTGTTCCCAAACTATGCTGTGATGCATCCCAATAAAATGCTTTCTACGGCGCATCTGGAGAGAGTTGTGGGGGGACATGCTAAACTTCTTAAGCCTTCCAAGTCAGTCAAGCGTTGCTGTGCCTTCTTGGCCGTTGCTTCAATATGGGTGGTCCCATATTGAGAAGTTGTTGGTGAAATTTACTCTTAACTTCTCCTGGACCACCTTCTGGAAGAGATCCAGAAAAATATGCGAAATCCAAAGCTACTTTGGTTTTTTGCAGTAAAGGTTTACTCATATTTAATTCAGAAGGCTTCGAACTTCAGACTGCTTGCTCCAGTGATATGGAAATGAAGAGGAGGAATGCATGTAAAGCAGGATACGGTACTTAATAAATCAGGAGAGCTGGACTATAAAACTGAAGATAGCGAAGCATGCACATGAATCTATCCAAAATTTGGAACAGTAATACAAAAACATTATAAATGAGAGAATACTTATCAAATCTGTGTAAAACCAAATAATTATGCCTGTAACATTACAAACATCCGTACCAGTATTGTTACAGATCATCCATCTGTAACGTTATTTCAGATTTTCTCTTTTCACCAATATACTGAGCATTCTAGCATTTGTTTTTAATGTAGATTCCTTGCAACTGCTCTGCACCACTCAAGAGTCAAGAATCATGAGAGTTTTATTGTCATGTGTCCCAGATAGGACAATTAAATTCTTACTTGCTGCAGCACAACAGAATATGTAAACATTCAGACTGTTTCTTTTCCCTTTCTAAATACGTCATCATTCGTCTACACGAGTTAATGCTCTTCCAAACAGATCATGTTTAATTAACTAGTTTTCTTTTCTCTCTTTTGAACAGTGTCAAATGAACAATCTTGGTCTCCACCCTACTGTAGGCATCCCCTTTGTTCACTTCTCGACAATCTAAAGGAGCAATTTTTTTCCACGCAATGGTTGGTATAGGGATCAAGCTGCCAGAGGAGGTAGTTCAGGCAAGTACTATTGTCACATTTAAAAGACATTTGGACAGGAACATGGATAGGAAAGGCTTAGAAGGATATGGACCAAATGCAGATACATGGAACTAATAGAGACGGGACATCTTGGTTGGGTGAAAGCTCTGGTTCCATGCTGTATAACTATAACTCTGATAGAATCATAGATAAGTCATTGTCATATAGCATGTAAACAGGCCTTTCAGCCTAACTTGCCCTTGCCAACTAACATGTCCCATCTACTCTTGTCCCACCTGCACGTGTTTGGCCCATGTCCCTCTATATTTATCCTATCCAAGTGCCTGTCTAAGATGAAGAGTAGTTAGTCTGAAATATTAACTCAGAGTCATAGACTTTGGCCCACCTTGTGCATGCCAACCAAGTTGGCAGACTTGACGAGTCCCATTTGTCTGCATTTGGCCCTTATCTCGCTAAAGCCTCCACACAATGAACTGCAGGTGCTGGAACCTTAGGTCGAATGCAAAGTGCTGGAGTCATTCTGGAGATGCTTCAGAGATGTTACCTAACTTGCTGAGTTACTCCAGCACTTTGTGTTCTCTCTAAAACCTTCCAATCCCTATATCTATCCAAATGTTTTTAAAAGTTGTGGAGTACACGGAAAATGTGTAATTTTCATGTGTACTCTCTCTCTCTACACAGATGCTGCCTGGGCCACTGAGTTTTGTGTGCATTTATTGTTTTATTTCATAAAAATGATCAGTGTGAAAATACCCATACCACGATATTGCCAGGCAATGTGGTTCTCTGAAAAAGGCTTCTTCGTAAAATTTAAGAGATCAGCAAGGAAATAAATTTATGGTAGCCAGATGCTTGTAATATTGATCGATGGCAAGAAACAGATTCCAATATAACAATAAAACAAAAATCTGTCAAACTCTAAATCTCTGCAATTCAGAACAGTAACCTACCTTTTTAAATTTCCTATATTTTTCAAATATTTGATCCTCTGCCATCTGAAAAACAATATCATAAATTTAAGAACTTGAAGTCAGTTTTATTTAACCATCCATTGATCATGCGAACTCGCATATGCATGATATAATGCAAAAATAACCCTTTCCCAAATGCATTATCAATTTATAAGGCCGAGGTTTGCTTGATAAATGCGTGGAGACATTGTGTTCTTTGTGCATGGTTAGCAGCTTTATAAATTTGTTCCGGGTTTCTGAATTTACGATGCCCATGAACATAGGTGCATGTTTGTGCGCCGTGACTTCAAATGGTTTGCATTGCACAAACTGATGCCACTTACCTGTGGATCAGTTGCTTGTGCACGCCTTAGGCTACTATCCGAAACGGAGGTCTTAAAAAGGGAGTTGGCTGCAACATAATTGCATCTATATTTTTGAAGCCTACCTCGCTGACCATGTATATGACCACCTGTTCGAAATCCCTCACCTAGCTTGTATGGACATTTTTTTCTTGGAGACATGCATGGAGACATTTTGTCATGTTTCAAATTGTTTTGTTTTTTTTTTGCAGATTTGCTCTTTCAAGCTGCAGGGAGTTCAAATTAGAAGCAAGGAAATAATGACCGTCCAGCCATCACTCCCCAAAGCAGAAACTTTCATGTGTCCATGTACTGTGTCGTATTAATTGATCGCTATCTATACTAGCTGTAGTCCTATAATGGTCTTTGGATTACCCACATAGTGTGGCCAAATGATAGTGTTTATCATGGGCTCCCATGCCTGTTTATTTTGTGTTTTCCTAAAAGGTACACATTTGTTACAGCTTTGTTATGGTTTTGTTGAACTTAATATTATCCAGACTCATTAGTTTAGTTTGGAGACACAACATGAAAACAGTCTCTTTGGCCCGCCGAGTCCACACCAACTATTGATCCCCTATTCACACTAGTTTTATGTTATCCCACTTTCCTTACACACTAGGGGCTATTTACAGAGGCCGATTTACCTACAAACCCACACATCTTTAGGACTTGGTAGGAAACAAGAGCATCCAGGGCAAATTCATGCAGTCACAGGGAGAATGTGCAAACTCCACAAAGACAGCACCTATGCTCAGGACTGAACCCAGGACTCTGGTTCTCTGAGGCAGCAGTTCTACCAGCAGTGCCACTGTGCTGCCTACTTCTAAGTAAAGAAATCTAATGCAGCTAATAAAATGGAGACACAAGAAAATGCAATTGCCGGAATCTTGAGTAAAAGCTAAGTGCTGGAAGAACTTAACAGGTCAGGCAACATCTGTGGAAGGAATGGGCTTTGGCCTGACCGAAACATTGTCTGTTCATTCCCTCCATCGATGCTACCTGACCCACTGAGTTCCTCCAGCACTGTGTTTTACACAAAGCAGCTATAAATTGGGTTGGAGTGATTAAAAAAAAGTAAAAGATTGATGCTTATTTTGACATGATAAATAATTTCATACAAAAGCGATATATTGTCATGGCATTATCGTAAACAGTCATACTGGTTCAGTATTTTCTGGTCAGCTACATTTTTACTATTCAATTATTATGTTGACAAGCTGCTGAGCAAACACTTAATTATGTTGTTCTTCATCTTGCTTGAATTGCTTTGGTGCAAGTCAACTGTGAAAGGAGCTGGATACGTTGATTTTCTTATTAATTCTTTCCTCACTTGAATGTGTAAAACACTGCATATCTACCAGTTTAACACACTGCCACATGTAGAGAGAGGCAGGGTCGCTTTACAATAATTGGAAATACACAACACACATATCAAAATGTTAGCGTGTAGTCCACCTCATCTTCCATCCTTACCCAATGAAATTTAAACTGTTCCATGCTATCAGTGAATTTTGCTGCTTAAACATTCGTGATGAGCAGAAAATGAAAGGAGGGAGAATATGCAGAGGGGAAAAAAGAGGAACAAACAGCAACGGTAGACGAAAATGCTGGAGAAACTCAGCAGGTGAGGCAGCATATATGGAGCGAAGGGTACAGGCGACGTTTCGGGTCTTGACCCGAAACGTCGCCCATTTCCTTCGCTCCATAGATGCTGCCTCACCCGCTGAGTTTCTCCAGCATTTTCGTCTACCGTTGCTGTTTGTTCCTCTTTTTTCCCCTCTGCATATTCTCCCTGCTTTCATTTTCTGTCTACCTTTGCTGTTTGCTCCTCTTTCTCCAGCATCTGCAGTTCCTTCTTAAGCAAAAAGCAATATCTTTTGCTGATCAAATATGCTTTCACTTACCTT
Organism: Amblyraja radiata; assembly: GCF_010909765.2. Classification (NCBI taxonomy): domain Eukaryota; kingdom Metazoa; phylum Chordata; class Chondrichthyes; order Rajiformes; family Rajidae; genus Amblyraja; species Amblyraja radiata. The sequence goes on from NC_045989.1 coordinate 24,376,602, forward strand.
ATATTCCTCTGTCCCAGAACTAAGTGTTTTGATCTTTGATCCCAACTGCATGAACTGTTCTGTTACATTTCCAATTCTCGTGTGAAGATCTCTGTATTCATTGTACTCTGCATTGAAATCATTCCGATAGTTTTGACACAGTTCTAAAGATGTAATGGCACTGTATTTCCTAAAAGAAATAAGTTGACTACGTAACTAAGTTTTCAAAAACATGTGATTGTTTTTTTTTTTTAAATCAATAGCATTACAAGATAGTACAGATAATTATAGATTTTGTTTTAACTCTGTTTAGTTTAGAGTTTAGTTTAGGGATACAACGTGGAAACAGGCCCTTCGGCCCACCAAGACTGCTCTGACCAACAATCACTCCATGCACTAGTTCTATCCTACACAGTTGGGGTGATTTACAGAAGCCAATTAACCTACAAACTGCACATCTTTGCAAAGTGGGAGGAAACTGGAGAAAACCCACGCAGTCACAGGGAGAACATACAAACTCCGCACAGCCAGCACTTGAGGTCAGGATCGAACCTGGGTCTCTGGCAGCAACTCTACCTCTGCGCCCCTCTGATGGACCAGTAATTTGCTAGGAAAGAGGTGGCACTTACATCCTTTCTGCTTCACTTACACCTTAACAAGATCTTTGTTTTTTTATTTATATTAACTATTTATAAGTGATATACTAAGATTTTATATGTATTTATGATATTTTTAAATATGCAATGCATTTTAATGTAATGTTGCCCCTTGTCTGGACCTTGAGTCCGTAATAAAGTTTATAATTAAATTATTATTATTATAATTGAAAACAAACATTGACTCTAGATTTTAAATGACAACCAAATTATGAAAATTCATCTGTTCTTAGCTTTATCAGGTGTGCAGAATTTTCTCTTGTTCAAAAATATTCAGAGACCAAATTAAATTATTAAAGATCTTGAAGAAAATTAAATAAAAACATGATCAAAAAGCCTGTTTGATAATCAAATTCCTACTCAATTGTCATTTGTAAAAAACTGGAAAATACGCTAAAATATGACAGCTAAAGATCAGGGACTGTTTGAGTTATAAACAGTTCTTGGGAACAGAACCCAGTCGTAAACCGGGAAGGACACGTACATCATTTATCTGACAAATGTACACTTAAAATCTAAGGGTTCCTTTCCCAAGAACTGTTTATAACTCAAACAGATCGTAAGTCAGAAATGTGGTTGGCTGGTAATATGTTAAAATAAATACAGGGGCAACGTGTGGTTTAACCAAGATGTTTACGTCAAGCATTCAGATTTCCCTGCATCATGCAACAATGCGGCCATGTACCGAGGTCCCACATCGACAGCAGATGAATACAGCCCCGTAGCAGCCAGCCACTCTATCCTGCCGCCTCCCAAACGCTCGCTCGTATGTACGGACAGTCGGGCACTTGTAACCCGAGTAGAACCTGCAACTAACAATGATTTTCTGTCCAACACAGATGTTCAACAGAATGGCCAATAATTAAAGTGAATCTTCATCGAAAGGATTATGTTGCAAAAAATTAACATAGTAAAGGATTAGTAGTTTATGTGTGAAATAATCTAGCTGTTACTAATACGTTTTAGTTTGCTGCAAAAAAAATCACTGACTTCCTCAGATGGTTTTATACAAGTGTACTAGCAACTTATTTATCTTGCACGTGCCTTGTAAACAATTACAAATTGTGAAGACTGTGTATCTTTTTGCAACAAGAACTGGTAGGGAGTCTGGCACTGGACCAACAACGATTTTAATTAGATAAAATGAACACTTTCAATTGTAAAACTATCATTCCTATGAATTCCTGTCCAGGTGATGTATATTGATATACTAATGACCTCCAATGTTTAATCAAGTAGAAGACAAGCTGTTTCACCAGGTTTGACTGAAATAGCTATCTGTTTGAACGTACTTGTTCTTCAATTAAAAAAGAAACTCAAATTCTGAAAATCTATAACTGGAGTCTCCACAACATTTTCTCTTTTAACAAAAACGGGTAAGCACTTTAACGGACAATGTTGTTTGCCATTGCTGATGTCTTAAATACCAACTATATAACTGTAACAACAACCCGTTGACATTTACCTTTCAGCATGAGTCAATAACACTAATATGAATAGTTAGAAACACAGGTGTGAATTGACACCAGAAAATGCAACCAAAAGCCTGGAACGTTTGTTTCAGAAACTGACTAACAGTACAACGGACCTGCCCCCAGTGCAACGGACAAGCCCTTATTAGCCTGCCGAGAGAATCATTCAATTTCTAGGCATGTGCTTTTATAAAAGCTTTGCTACAAATAAAGAGTTTAAGATGCCTGCTGCTCTATAAGTATCAAGTCTGATATAGTCACTTTAAAGTCTAAATGGAATCTAATGCACAGATGGTGTTCAAAATATCACTTTTTTGCAGTTTATTACCCAGTTCTGACTACCTTTGGGAACATGATGGTGTGTTGCGTCTTTAACCATTATAAGCTATGTGGTGAAGATACACCTATAGCGTTATTGGCTAGAGAATTAAGCGACATAAATATATGAAGATTAAGAAATAGCAACATATATTTGTCATGTCACTGAGTTACTTAGTAATAATAATAATAATAATAATAAATTTTATTTATAGGCGCCTTTCAAGAGTCTCAAGGACACCGTACAAAAATTTAGCAGGTAGAGGAAAAACATGTAAGGGGAATGAAATAAATAGTAGAGACATGACTAGTACACAAAGTAAAGACAGAATACAATTCAAAACACAATATGAGGCAATTAATGCACAGATGAAAAGGGAGGGGGACGTGGGGCTAAGGATAGGCAGAGGTGAAGAGATGGGTCTTGAGGCGGGACTGGAAGACGGTGAGGGACACGGAATTGCGGATCAGTTGGGGGAGGGAGTTCCAGAGCCTGGGAGCTGCCCTGGAGAAGGCTCTGTCCCCAAAACTGCGGAGGTTGGACTTGTGGATGGAGAGGAGACCGGCTGATGTGGATCTGAGGGACCGTGAGGGTTGGTAGGGGGAGAGGAGGTCAGTGAGATATGGGGGGGGAGGGGGGGGGGGAAGATGGTGGAGGGCTTTATAGGTGAGGATCAGGATTTTGTAGGTGATCCGGTGGGAGATGGGAAGCCAGTGAAATTGTTTGAGGACTGGAGTGATGTGATGCCAGGATTTGGTGTGGGTGATGAGTCGGGCGGCTGCGTTCTGGACCAGTTGGAGTCGGTTGATGTAGGTGGAGCTGATGCCAAGGAGAAGTGAGTTGCAATAGTCCAGTCGGGAGGAGATGAAGGCATGGATGAGTCTTTCAGCAGCGGGAGGTGTGAGAGAGGGTCTGAGTTTGGCGATGTTGCGGAGATGAAAGAAGGAGGTTTTAATGACATGGCGGATGTGAGGCTCAAGGGAGAGGGTGGAATCAAAGATCAAGGTTGCGGGCCTTGGGATATGGGGAGACAGTGGTGCCGTCGATGGTGAGAGTGGGGTTATTGATTTTGCTGAGTGTGGCTTTGGAGCCTATGAGGAGGAATTCTGTCTTATCGCTGTTGAGTTTGAGGAAGTTATGTTGCATCCAGGTTTTTATAGCTGACAAACAGGAGTTGATATGGGAGAGGGGGGGGGGGGGGGGGGGGGGGGGTGGTGGGGGGATTTGGTGCCGAGGTAGATCTGGGTGTCATCGGCGTAACAGTGGAAGTCCAGGTTGAAGTGGCGGAGTATCTGACCAAGGGGGAGGATGTAGATGATGAAGAGGAGGGGGCCGAGTACGGAGCCTTGGGGAACGCCTTGAGTGACTGTGGCTGTAGCAGAGGTGTGGTTGTGGAGAGAGATGAAGTGGGATCTGTTGGAAAGGTAGGAACGGAGCCAGCTGAGTGCAGAGCCTTCAATGCCGAGGTCTTTGAGTCTGGTGAGCAGGATGTTATGGTTCACTGTATCGAAGGCTGCGCTCAGGTCGAGGAGGATGAGGATGTTGAGGGAACCAGTGTCAGCAGAGGTGAGGAGGTCGTTGAGGACTTTGAGGAGAGCAGTTTCTGTGCTATGGAGGGGGCGAAAGCCAGATTGGAGGGGTTCAAGTAGGTTATACGCAAGGAGGTGGGAATGAAGTTGCGACGCAACGATACGCTCCAGGGTTTTTGAAAGAAAGGGGAGGTTTGAGATTGGGCGGTAGTTAATGAGAGAGGAGGGATCAAGACCAGGGGACTTGCTTGGGGAAGGACTAGCTTGTGGTTGCTTCCCTTGCCCTTTCATGAGTTACAGGTCAGAAGTTTGGAATGTGCAGTACTTTATGAACTTTGAAAGCTTCTGTGAAGCCAAGGCAGTTATACTATTGCAAAACACAATTATAGACTCATTATTTTCTGAAGAACTTTGAATAGTAAAAAAAAGAGCAGAATATTCTGAAGTCGGGATGCAACTGAATAATGTAATATTACCAGACTGCAGGATAATTCTGTAATACTCATTGGGGATTCATTTTTCAACATTCTTTAAATGTGCAGCATAAGAGGTAACAGTGTCTGACTACATGCCAAGAATTGCAACTGAAACAGTTCCTTTATATCCAAGTGCACATCTAGAGTGTTCTTAACTCTTCCCCCACCCACCTTCAAGATTCATTGTGGAAATATCCTCAGAAGTGACAATATTGACACGTACTACAACGGATAATAATTTGATGTTTTAATCTTGGCCATATCAATGCATTCAGTGAAAGGGAAATATTAAGGCAGGGACAGTGCTTTTTACATAAAGGTTACACTGCATTCATTCGGAACTCTGATGCCTGCAGTGTGCATCATCATACTCTTTATGTGTAGGATGGAACTGCAGGTGCTGGTTTATACTGATGATAGACACAAAATAGACACCGAGTTACTCCAGCATTTTCTGTCCATCATATTCTTTGTCAGTCTCCCCAAATTCATGTGCAGACTTATGAGTTTGCTGTACGGCTGTCAACTCTACTTTATAGAGTCACGGGTGACACAGCCCCTTGCCTCACCGAGTCAGTGCTGATCATCAATTACTCTAATCTCCTTTTATTCTCCACACATTCCCATCAACTCCACTCTATCCTCCCATTCTCCTATGCACTAGAACAACTTACTGTGACGACTCAAAGATATGCGGGTTGGATGTGTGAGGAAACCAGAACATCCAAAGGAAACCGATGCAGTTGTAGGAAAAAAAACTAAACAGACAACACCAGAGGCTGGGAATGAACTTCAGTCACTATGCCGCGCCAACTGTTTATTGGACTAAACAGCTAAACAGTTATCCCTACATACATTGCAGCAGCAGAATTGCCCATATGGATATTAATGGGGCTTCCTCAGGTTAATTCTTTCAAACTGCCTTTACGAATAAATCTGAAAAGGGAATTGTCTAGTTGATAAACCCAACAAGCAATTATCCCCTGAAATAGTTAGAATCTCAAAACACCTACAATGTACACACGTGAACAGTGCACTACTCTTGTGTGTCCTGTTCTCTGCTGTAAAGAACATTGGCATCTGTTGCAAAGAATATTTGCAAAGATGGAAGAATAGCTGAAAACAATTTTCAGGTTAAATAAATGTTGAGATGATTTTGAATTATCTAGGTACCACCAGTGACATTCACATCAGGCTGTCCCTGAAGTCACTTCACCCATTTGGCTGCATGGGAATACAAGGATCAAAAACAGATGAGATCATTCAATCTCCCGTGTCTGTCTATCATCCAATTAGATCATTGTTTAGCACCAAATATTTTAATTGCTATTTTTCCACATCTGCTCATGTACATAACTAACAAAAATTCAAATGCTCTCAGTCTTTGAACACAGTATATAGAACAGCACAGCACAGGAACAGGCCTTTCAGCCCATGATGTCTGTGCCGAACATGATGCCAAATTAAACTAATCGCTTCTGCCTGCACATACTCCTTATACTCTCAATTCTCTGCCTATTCATGTGTCTATCTAAAAGCCTATAGAATGCAGTGTATTCCAAGCATCCACCACTCCCCACGTAAAAAACTTGCTCCGCACGTCGCCTTTCAACTTTTCTCCTCTCACCATGAATCTGGACCCTCTAGAAATTTTCATTTGCAACCTGGGAGATAGATTCTGGCCGTTCACCCCACCAATGCTTATCATCATTTTAGAAACTTCTATTGGGTCTCCTCTCAGTCTTTTCAGATATTTCAAGAGAGATCATTTCACTTTGCACTGTTTGAAAGCTGGTGCCCCCAGCTATTTAACACACCTTAGCGGACAAATCTGGCCATAGATTTTCAGAAGAGTAATTGATAACAGGTATAAATCGGTAAAGCAAAATCTCCCTCACGCGACATATTTGGAATGATTTTAAAGTGAACACCAGCTGCTGTTAATAGAACCTACCTGTACATCTGTGTAGCCCAGAGTGAGCTAGGATAGTGTGGATTTTTTTAAATTTTTATACAATACCAAAAAGTTTTGATTTAAACAGGGGTTTGATTATTACTGGGGATAAAAGTACTACCCACCCCATACTGCTCCCTGATAACTTAAAGCAGGAGCCCAGTGCATTAGTCAGCTGGTGTCTCTCCGAGTAGTCAATCCCAAACTAAAATACTCCTTGGGCTTTATCAAGTCAAATTAGTGATAGAAGAATGGTAACTTAAGTATTCTGTACTCAAATCCAAGGAATAATCACTGCTGGACATCCTTCCCACCATGTTTGCATTCAACCAGGGAAGACTAAATCCTGAATTTCTTCCCAAGTAGGCTACACATCAGAATGGTAGAACATGCCTAAATATTGTAAATATATAACTTCCAGATGTCCCTTCCCCTTTACACCTCTGTCTCATTTAGACAAGCAAATGTTATATAAATTGTTGTTTTCAAAGTACAAAGTGAAACATCATGTTTAGATGCACAGCGATGTTCTGTTTATAGATACACAATTTGTTATATATTTTTGCTGCATGATCATATTTTATGGAATATTCATTGTAATTATTATTGGAGTGATCGTGCAAAGAGCAAACGGGTGTTTTAATCACCCGTTATCAGTTCAAAGGTTCTAATTTAATACAAGGGCTTCCAGACATTTAACAGTATTGTAGTAGATTTCTTAAGAATCAGCAGAATCCCAATTGCAGTGTGAGAGACTTCAGAGGAAGCCTTTACTCTGTAGAACATAGCATTTAATATTTCCACAATCTGTCAGATATGAGCCGTGTTCAGCTGCAACATGCGTAGAGCTACATATATGTGTAAGGCAATATTGCCTTCACTAAATACAGAATTTCCTAATGTAAAACTTTTACTGAATTAATACTACTCACAATAAATAGTCAGGCATTTCCACTGTTGAACTAGCGGTTGCAGATGTATTTGTGGTTTCATGCTCTGTAGATAAGATCATACAGGTTATATGACGATCTAAAATATTAAATGTCAATGGACCATACTAATTCCCAATGCTAGTTACAAGGTTATATTCTATTAACAGGCATTAGCAACGGCATTTCTTTGATTTTTTTTTTTACTGACTTCAAGAGCAACAGTTGCTTAGGTACATGGATCTTCACATCTATTTTTAGTCAGTAATCAGCAAAATGAAAAGCATTCATACACGGTGTACAAAGATTAAAAACAAATGCACTAATGTGCACCTACCATTTCACAGAACCTCTAACCCAATATTTGAATAGCTACATCAATTGGAAATGGAAAAGGTAAATTAATTATTTCCATTAACAAACCTATACAAGAACATCCATGTTAAATCCTATGACTCTTGAGCAATGTATTTCCAATATTAATTAAATAGTATATTTTTGTTAAATGTACAGTGGGAATAAGGCTTCTTAGTTAATCATATTTCACAACTTCATATTTCATAAAAACATGATCCAGGACTTATTTTTCAATTTTGTGCCGATAATGATCAAATGTAATAGTATTTGAGTCATACAGGATGGAAACAGACCCTTCGGCCCAACACCCATACCAACCAGCATGTCCCATCTGCATGCGTTTGGCCTATATCTCTCTAAACCTGTCCTATCCATGCACCTGTCTAAATATTTCTTAAACATTGCAATAATACCTGCCTCAACTACCTCCTCCAACAGCTTGTTCCATACTCTCCCCAGTCTTTGTGTGAAAAAGGTACCCCTCAGTTTCCTCCCTCACATATTGTTATGTGTGCCTGAACTCTTTGGGATACAGAATTGCTTTATAGGTTTTAAATGAAAATTTAATTCAGTCAACTTCATTCAGATTGGATACATCTTTTCTCTCCACTGTCACAAAGCAGTAATTCATTATATCCCTCATTATATCACTGGCTGGGGAATGTGGCGATTTCAGGATCCCTGGAAGTAGGAAACTCAGCCCTTCAAAACTTTCCTGCCATTCAACTAGATCAGAGCTGATTCATATCTCAACTTCATTTACCTGCCTTGGTGCTACACCTAATTTTAACATTATCTATCTTCCGGAGCAGTTTCACCAGCAATATGAAGCAATACATCTATTGCAAGGTACAACAAATAATGAACACCTAATACAGACAACTGTATATCAAGATTTAAACTGTACATTTAAAGTTGAAATATCAATTTCAAGATCACATTAAAATACTCCTACATAAGAACCATTGAATTTCCTGATTATTAATGATGTGACATAATTTGAGGATTTTCTTTCATGGCAAGATCTTAGGAACCCACTATTTAAAGGAATTTCAATATTAGACATCAATACCTTTAATATTTTCTTTGTGTTGTTTTCCGACCCTTTGTGTTGGGTCTTTTAGCCACTTTTGTGCTTCTGGCTTCATGTGTTCCCTCTCCTTCTCTTTGTGTTTTTTGTACTTTTTCCTGTTGTGGCCAGCATAGAGTTCCATATCCTCTGGAAGGGAGTAATCTGTCTGTTCTAAATTCCTATGCGCTACTAGGTTCCGAGAAATCCCAGAAATATCACTGTTGCTTTTGAATTCTTTATCAGTATTGTTTATGTGAATCTGTGTCGAGTTGTTGCAGTTGATAAATGGCTCGGCAAATTCATTCTGATTCTCAGGCAGTAATGTGTGAGTTTTCTGGAACTCTGTTTTTGTAGATACGCAGGAATTTGATGTGGCACTGGGGCATGTTGAATGAGGAAGATGACCATTTAAAGTAGGCAGCTGATTACCACTCGAATGTAATACTTTACTTCTCTTGTTTCTGTGTGAATCTGTCCGGTCTGAAGGCACTGATCGTTTCTGGAATGAGAGCACATTTTAAAAGAAAGGCTTTGAGTAGACAGTCAGACAGTTTAAAAAGTGAAAAGTAGAAAGATACCATGACCAACAAAAAAAAACCTTATTTGTTTGAATTTAAAACTTTCAATTTCTAGTATGTATTCAATTTATATTCTTCCAATCAATGCTTCCCCCATGTGTATTCCACTTCATCTATTTTAAAATGAAAGTTCAAATGCATATAACTATCATGCTCAACTTCCACTCACACATTGAAACTATGCAAAAACCCATGTCTGTTAATTCTGGCACTGTCAATTACATTCCAGTTCTCATGCAAAGTTCACACAATAATTCTATGGAAATGAACAAGGCAGCCATTTTACTGAAGCTTAGACTGGGCTCTCCAAATATCCAGAACATTTATCTTATTTGCAGCAGACCGGTTATTGCAGGAAATTAAAGTAATGACATTAAAAACAATCCAAAAGCTGACTTCTTACCAACAAAGAAGTCTTATTAGGGCTTGAATGTGGTGAGGTTTCCCCTGAAGACTTTTGGAATGAAGAACTGAGTTGAAAGTTCTTGGACTGACAAGAATGTGATGGCTGAAGTTTCCTATAAGGAGATATTAGTTACAGATGGTCTAAAACTCCAATGTTCAATCAGAATATGCTGCCATGTTCAAGATATTCAGTAACAAGACATTCTACAGTATTTGGCACCGCATAATTACCAGCTGAATCACAATATTCTTCTCAATGGGGCATTATCATAATACAAATGATCCTAATAAACCTCACCATTACAATACAACACAAAAGGGTTTTACAGGCACTTCAATCAGGGCATGCTCTCAATAAAATGTTTTTTATATTTTTCTGAGATCCATTATTTTTTAAGATCAAGTAATTTTGATTAGAAAACAAATTTCTGAAATCATATCAACTAGCCGAGTCCTTTACATGAGCTGCTGCCATCACCAATTGCAGCACCATAGGAATATAGCAATTGCTAAGTCAGGGAGGAGATCATGAGCATGATTCCTTGCTGAAAGTTTACATGTATAACTTAGATGAATACAGCATCAACTTCTGTGGAGATGCAGGTAATTATACCTACATATATGTTATGTGAGTTACCACCTTCAAAAAGAGAGAAAAAAAAACTTCAGGAAAAATTAAAGATGTTGATGATCACCAAAAGAAAAAATACAAAAGCTTTCGGGATTGTCACTGAAACATGTAGTGCATGCCAAGAACCAAGAACTTCACAGCTAGCTCAGAAATGGATGCTTTAATTTATAAGGAGAGAAATGTGCCTTTGGTGACGAGATAATAGCATTTGATCTTGGGTTGTAGTCATCTGCTTTTACCAATGGAACCAAATTTGCAAACGAGTTCAACCAACAGTTGATGCTCTTCCTTGTGTTGACATCAAGCAACACAAATGGAATAGATCCTCATAAAGTGTGCAGGAACGAACTGCAGATGCTGGTTTACACCAACGATAGACACAAAATGCTGGAGTAACTCAGCAGGACAGGCAGCATCTATGGATGATGTCTTGTTTTCACACCTTACCCGGCCTTATCTCTGTGAATCCCTCATACAGTGTAGCAGGTTGAAAATATATTCCAATGCGAGAGCAAACTCAGCACAGACTTGGGAATGAATTGAATACTTCGACTTTATATGTTGCCATTACTTTTTATTATATTACTATTTCAAAGCTTAGTCACTGCTTTGCATTGTTTCACATTTGGCACTTTTCCTGTTAGCACAATATGATTTAATGAGAACATTATGGAGTCCAGTCCCTACTTTACCAAGTCTTTGAGCCAATATTCTTGTGAAAGTACTTAATCTTAGCTCCTTTCAGAAAGCCTAGGGAATAATGCATGCTACAAGACAAAAAGGTAAAACTATAAAAAAAAAATTTAATGTAAAAATTGTAAATGGATATCTCGCCGCAGTTTTCATAAATATAGTAACAATCTCCTTGCACCACTGAGCTATTATGGCACAGGAGGTCATCATTTGGCCAAAATATATTCTACATTAAATTTAATCTGCCACTTAACTGTCCATTCTGCCAGCCCAAGTCTTCTTGCAATCCATAACAATGTCTCGTACTGTTTATCATAACTTCCAAAAATAAGAATTCATACTGGCAAAGATGCTATTTAAAAATGTCAAACAGTAACATCAAGCCAAATGAAATAAGTTGTTCTGTTAAATGGAGGAAGTTAATGCTGTTTTACCTGACACCTTTAACAATATTTTACATTTTTGTAAAGAAGCTAGCAAATGTATTCCAAAGAACACAGGAACCCGGTGACTACAAGCCAAAACAGCATGTTATTCAGTGAGTAAACACATAAGTCATGTGTACAGCATTCTGCACATGAACATTTGAATGAAAAATCCTGTTGATGGAGTTCATTTGGATTTTGTAAAGGCATTCAACAAAGTTCATCATATGAGATTTGTAAAGGTTAATACTCAGGGAATAATCAGCTGTTTTGTTAGGTGTGGTATTGAAAAATATTGTGCTTGTTTAAAATGGCATGAGTTAGAAACATCAAAAGAAAATGTTAAAAAAACACTTGTGGAAACAGCCTAGAGAAATCATTGGTCATAATTAATTTATAAATCCTTGGGCTAATATAGTGCCCTATATTAAATATTATATGATAAAGCATATATTGTGCTTTATGAGGTCTGCACCTTGTGGTTGTCTCCTGTACAATCCCTACAGCACACTAATCTTTTGCAGATCCACAGACTAATTGACTCCAGGTCTCACTGTTGTGATACTTCTACATGAACAGATAACCAGAGATAATTGAAAACATTTAATAAAAACATTTAAATGTGTTTTTTAAATAAAACTAATACATTTGTTTAAAAACTAATTCAACTGAAGGAAGTGATTGTAAATATCTTAATTTGCCCATTTCAAGGCCAGAAAACTATGACAGGCCATTACATATACCAACCATGAAGGGTCAGGTATGAAATGTGCTGCATCCTTCAGATCAGCATCACAGTGCTACATCGCTGGGCTCAGTGCTAAGTCCAGTAGCAGAGCAGGAAATGACATTCATCAACAGCTGAGCACATGCACTCCTGACTACTGCCAGAAGTGAAGAACATGTTGACCCAAGGAGATGTGTAGGGAGGAACTGCAAATGCTGGTTTAAACCGAAGATAGACACAAAAAGCTGGAGTAACTCAGCGGGACAGGCAGCATCTCTGGAGAGAATGAATGGGTGACGTTTCGGGTTACTCCAGCTTTTTGTGTCTATCTTGACCCAAGGAGAGAAACTCACTGATGGTTATCTTCTGAATCAATACCAAAAAGCAAGTGTATTTTAATCTATTAATTTAAAATGCAATGAGTACTAATGTTGTTTTATTATTGGTAACTACAAGTGACCTATTTGCAACACTTATATTTCTCACAGCCTTGACTTTTTAAACAATCCCAGTATGAATGGGCAATGGATGTACTTGCTTGAATCAGTAAATATTTCATAAGTCCAGATATAATAGTTACAACTGAAATTAACAAAGGCATATTGCATTATCTATATGGAGAGAGTTCATTCTGAATTCCACCATTCATACCTATACTGTGAGTGCCCGACATTGATGTTTGGAAACCAAAATGTATTTCATTTCCCAACAAAGATAATATTCCGCACCTTAACTAGCATAAAATATGCCAAAGGGTGCAGAAACAGGCCAACATATATCATTCATTGCACTTGCCTGCGGTGATATTTGGGAATAATCAAAATATAGAAAATATTAATGTTACAAAAACTACTAACAGAATGGATATAAATGTTGATAGTTGGATACATTTTGTGTCTCCTATTTCTTAGAAATAAACGCACATGTAAAATGTGGAAGTATGAAGTCTAGCAAACCTTGAAATACAAATGCTTCACTTTGGTTTCTGTTGCTGAAAAGAAACTGTTTTGGTAGATTCCATCCACTCACGTTCTCAACATACAATTTATTAAAATATAAAGCAGTTAGGATAGCCCACAAGGGGAATAGTATGGCAAAATCAACTAGTACTCCTGTTACACACGTGCTAGTTTTGGACGTTAACTACACTATATTCCATTGACATGGACCTTTGGCTAGTCAGAAGGGATAAAGAGACAGACTGTCTTAAATATTCTCAACAAATCCAGACAAAAACAAATTGCTGTGGCAATGTCTTACTGGTATAAGTCTTTGCAGGTTTTCTGGTAAAGTGCACTTTTACAGTAAACAGTGCACTGTTTTAACCACACTTACTGGAAAGTCCCAGGCTTGAGATTTATGAACTGTAATTCAACCACGGAGCTCAATGAGAGATATAAAATCCTTTCATCTACAAAACCACGATGCAGACAAAACATGTGAATGTATAACTTCACATCGTCGATGACTCAGATGTTTTGGTATGATACCCAATTTTCCTATATCTGTACTTTAAATGCAGGGTGCACAGGAAACTAGAGAATAATACAGCTGATGCCAAAATCATAACTGTCTTTCATAGCTCAATGGACCAATGTATTAAACTGCAGGAAAATGAAAGATGACGACATTTCAATTGAATATATTCATGTTGTACTATGAAAATACTAATTCACTACTGATTAAACTTCTTAGCAATTTTACATCTTTTATGGCTTGTAAGTGTTCAACAAAACAAAATGTAGACATTCACAAATGAAGGATAAACCAAATTCACATACTTTTCTGCCATTACCTTCGGTGTGTTGTTATTTTGCAACACACATATCGCCAAAATAAATAAAATGATCCTAATTAAGACACACTACCTTTGCCCTGAAGTCACTTGTCACAATCAAATCTGTCTTGGCCATTGGAAATTGATACCTTGCTCTTTTCTGCACCCTATTCGAAAGATATGCTGACAAAATTGGATGGGAAGAAACTCCCATGGAACATAAAAACACCAGGGAAGACCAGGATAGAACTGACTGGACATGAGGCCTTATTCTCTGCTGCATATATCATAACCCCATGATTCATATATTTGTTGCTAACTAAGAGGGAGACTAACAACACCACACAGTAACACCACTTCAAACCTTCTCTCCACACTTCACCAAAATTACATCTGAAACCATTAAATCATCCAATGTCAGCTGATACAAACTCATTACAACCGAATTAAAATTAAATTTTAATTTTTGTTACATTTTTAATCAGGCTATGATCACCCACCATACACCAGCCTGGAGAACATCAATCCATTATCCTGAATCTTTTTTTTTTTTTTTAAAGGAAATGAAATATATGTTTTAAACATTTAAACACAAATGTAATTATAAATTTGGGTTGATCTTTGGTTATGTTATTTTATTATTAAATGCTAATCCTTTCTATTTTTCAGCTTGACTCGTGCAACACAATCATCACATTCTCTTGGAATTGATGAAAAAGACCCAATACGAATTCACCAATTTAAAAAAATGGCCTGGTCTGATCAGCAGCAGCAACAGTACCACAAATCTGTGAATAGCAGTAATTAATTTATAGAAGCCTCAGTTTTTACCAGGATATGTTGGTAAGAAAGCTTAATATAAAAAAGGGGTGATTTTCAACATATAAAAATGATATCCCAGGAAGATACCATAAATCACGCGTTCACATTTGCTGTGGTGATGTAAATAATAAGATTTGTGCATATTGATAATATTATCACATTTCCTCGACAACTGGGAAATTATATCAGTGTCAGGATGAATCACGTACAAAGCGTTTGATACAATTTCCCGATGGACAGGATTCCATAAGAAAAATGTAAACACTGAATGACATGCCCAAAATCAAATATTATCTGTTATTTACTCATTAACAAACAAGCACAAATGTATGATCTTACATCAAATTTCCTTTTCCCTGGAAGGCAAAACAAAATATTAAAGAAGAATGATGAATTATTTAGGGTGTCATTTTTATAATAGAAATGTAAAACTAGTTTCCACCTTTCCTTCTCTATCAAATATCACAGCAACAAAAACCTGTTAATAAAAGATTGCTGCTTTAGTAAGCACATATTACAACCTCAGTAGAACAGTGATATAAGCTGTTTCTACTGTAAGTGAAACTAACATTTATGTGCACACACAGACAGCGTGAACACTGTAGATTTCACCAACACTCCATTCTATCTCCAATGCTGTATCCCAACCCTACAATTTGCAGGACAAATCGCCAGTGCTGGATTGCAGGAATTTTTCCAAAATCCATTGCTCCCTCCAGTCCTGCTGTCGTAGGACTTAAATAAAGACCTGTCACATTCTGCTGGGAACATTACTGCCTCTCTGGAATAAAATCCACTTAATCTAAGGAGACATGATGTTAACCTCAGCATATATGAGACCATGATTTAATGAGCGCATTATGTTGAGGTAGCAGTGTACCGGAATTTAAGATCTTCAATTTGAAACAAAATACCATTTAGTGTAAAAAAAAAAGGGCACAAAGTGCTGGTATATCTGAGCAACTCCGTGGGTCAGGCAGCATCTCTGGAGAACATGGATAGGTCGTGTTTTGGGTTTAGACCCTTCTTCAGTCCTTTGTGTCCTTTTGTGTATTAACCAGCTTCTGCAGTTCCTGGTTTCTACTATTTGGTGTAATAAGTTCAATATGTTTGTAAAACCTTTTGCCTATGAGAATTGGAGACAGTCTACGGGACCTTTTCAAAATATCAATCAATTAAAATTTGCCATTTGTTTCATTAACAGCATGATGGCTATCTGCCCACATGATTTGGTTATTTGAGCCACCTTTGCCTTTCAATACAGTATCATCTGAGCTTCTACATCTATTATTCGTAATTCCTTCATAATTCAAAGTCTATTTTCCAAAATATGCATTCAATCTTCTAAGGTAGAGAATTACAAGGATTCATTGCCGTGCAGAATTTTCCCCTCATTTCAGTTCTAAATAGTTTTTACTGTAAAAACAAAGGAAAGAAGGGTCTCGACCCAAAATGTCATCAGCCATGCTCTCCAGAGATGCTGCCTGACCAGCTGAGTTTCTTTATTTGGTATAAATCAGCATCTGTTGTTCATTGTTATTAGCTTTTACTCTGTGATTGCAACTCTCCAGGTAAGGAAAGCATACTCCAGCAAGAATTTTCAGATCCTTTTAAGAACATTGTTTCAAGAAGATCCTCTATTACTTTTCAGCACTCTAGAAAATATGGACCTGGTCTACTCAGCCTTCTTCATTCCGGAATGCAATTTTAAGAATATTCATTATATATCCTGTACACACATCCATCATAAATAGATTTAAAAAAACATACACAATAGAGACTGAAGAAGTGTCCCAACCTGACCAGAAACGTCACCTATCCATATCCTCTCAAGATGCTGCCTGACTCGCTGAGATACTCCAGCACTTTGTGATTTATGTAAACTTCCAGCATCTGCAGTTCCTTGTGTGCACAGTAGTCTTGATATGGTCAAAACAAGGCCCTGTATAACTTTGAGAAGTCTTATGCATTCGTACCATCTAATCTTTTTGTAATGAACATAAGATTTGCTTTCCTAACATATGACTGCACCAGTTTTTAAACTTTCTGCAACTAACACAATACCTAAATTATCATAAAATGTAAAATGTCATATTTCTTCACATTATCTTCAATATGCTATATTAACCATTCACATTATTAATCAGCCCATATGTTTTTGCAGCCAGAATCTCTCAGCTTCTTTTCCCCTTTTCACATAAATTATCTGTATTCCCGTAATTCTCTTGAATAGGGAATTCCAGGGTTTAGACTCAGCAATAAATAAAGTCAATCTATTACAGTGGATGATTTGAAGTGGAACCTGCAGGTAGTGGTTACACCATGCATTTGCTGTTCATATCCTACAAGTTGGCATAGAACATGGTTTTGGATGTGGGTTGTTGGAGAAGCTTTGTTTAGCAGGTAGACACAAAATGCTGGAGTAACTCGTGGGACAGGCAGCATCTCTGGAGAGAAGGAATGGATGACGTTTCCGTTGAGATCCTTCTTCAGACTGATGTCAGGGGAGTGGGCGGGACAGAGGTAGAATGTAGTTGGAGACAGAAATACTGGTGGGAGAACTGGTAAGGGGGAGGGAATGGAGAGAGCGTGAAAGCAAGGGCTATTAGTTGGTGCAGTGTAATATTTTTTGTGGATTGAACACACTGTCGACAGGGTTAACTATATAAGTGCTTAGGTTGGTGAAAGGAGTGCCTATCATGAGAGCTGCTTTGTGTTGGATGGTGTTAAGCTTCTTAAGTATTGTTAGAACTGTACCCGGCAAATGGAAAGTATGCTATTGCACTCCTACTTTGATTATTAAAAAGCTTTTGGATATGAGGAACGTATATTCAAAGCAAAGTCTTGAAACATTGATAGATTTATAGAAATCTACCTTATTAGCTGTCTCCGTATCAGTTGTTTTTCTTCGTCGTTGTATCCAGGCCAATCCTGTTGAATTTCTTTGTAGAGTTCATCCCTTAATGTGTAGCTGTTGTCTTTTACATTTAATTTTGCCACCTATAGTGAGAGTGAAAATACATGCTCAGGGAAAATTAATTTAAATAAGCTTATATCAAAACAAACAGTTTGAAATCACAATGTTTTTTACTTCAATTAGAGGCACCTATTTATAGCACAATATTTGGTGTGTGGGAAAAATTAAAGAAAATTATGCTGATAAGATTTTTTTCCCCTAGTCCATTGTGCAGTTCCAGAGTGTATTCAGCTTCAATATCATAATAAAGTTAGTCTGATATCAATGAAATCATTAGATGCAAATTCATCCAGAGAAATACAATAATATTCTCAAGTCATGTAAAACAACTTCAGCACTGGAAATATACTAAAGAGGTAATAGTTTGCATAGTTTAAATTCACTGCAGCACAGCAGTCCTCATTCTACAAACCGGATTACTAATTGAATTTGGGAATTAAATTAGTGTAATTAAGAAATTACATTAAATGAATGTTATTATATAAAATATTTAATCGGT
This sequence comes from Amblyraja radiata, assembly GCF_010909765.2. Lineage (NCBI taxonomy): Eukaryota > Metazoa > Chordata > Chondrichthyes > Rajiformes > Rajidae > Amblyraja > Amblyraja radiata. The sequence continues at coordinate 24,394,879 of NC_045989.1, forward strand.
TACCAGAAGGCATGCATGTACGGTAAATATGGGCAAATAACAAGGATTTTGCTTTATCCACAGAATTATTAGGTCATTATGCGTTCATCCCCGGCACATTTAACAGACCACAAACCAATTATTTGGATTAAAGAAAATACGATCCAATCAATGGGTTTTCCTTCAATGGCAAATTAAAATAATGTTAAATGGGTTCCAAATTTTAATCCAAATGAGTTCAAACAAAATATGTTGTTCATTTCCTAATTATCATAACAGGATAAGAATCTTATTTGAATGAGGAGTGCCACAAGCAGATCTTAAAATGGAATGTGAACTTGGAGCCAGTTGAACATTAAGTACAATCAACACATTAGAGCAAAGATCTACAGCATTACTGTATCTTGTGGGAGGTGATGCCACCAAAACTGGCAACCAACAGCAAAAAGCGTAATATTCAGTTTGAAGGATCTCGACCTGAAACATCACCCATTTCTTCTCTACAGTGATGCTACCTGTCCCGCTGAGTTATTCCAGCATTTTGTGTCTACCTTCGATTTAAACCAGCATCTGCAGTCATTCGGAGTCAAATTGAGAACAGATGGATTGTTAACTATTTCCAGATAAACTCCAAATCTGTAAAAAGGACTGTCAAATCTTACATCTATGGTGTTGCTGTACAAAAATAATTTACATTGAGTTATTGAATGATCCTATTGGCAATTAGTTTCTTCTTCCACATTACATCCCCTTCGAGATCAATTTGTGTTAATTAATTATGCGACCTACCAATTAGCCTTGTTTTTTTTCTATTAAGGTTTCTTAATAGCCTGTCAGCACATCTGTATCTTCTAAAAATAGACTTCCACTAAATGATTTGATCAATCCAACCAGCACACCTGCAACATTATTTTTCGAAAAATAGAAACCATTTTGTAACATGATTATATTTAAAGAACTCTTAATGTGAATGACGTGCAAATTGCTCCAGCAATGAGAATCAGTAAGTTATTGTACCTGTGTAGTTAGCTACACCAGGTTGACAAATCAAGCAGCACCCAAGGCAAAATTTCCCAATAGCCCTAAAATAAATGATTTAATTTCTTAAATATTTAAAAAACTGAAACAGTCCGAGCAATTAATCCTACACAATAATATAGATTGAATGGAATGCATCAAGAAATTGAGAGAACATTTAAGTTTGTAACGATCGTCTCAAAAATACTTGGTAATGATACACAATGACAAACAAAATATTGTGTTCAACAAATTAATTCCAACACCAACGTACATTACACAAAGTTGTGCAATGTATTCATACCACCCACATTCTGCCACTTGGAATTAAATGCCAAACTACACAGAATCAGCTTCCCAGTGGATGTGAATTGTAAGCCTCCAAATTAACACATGAAGCCCAAATGTACTGTGATGAACCTTCTTTCTCACCTGGTCCAATATACATGACAGTTCAGCCTTGTCCTTTGGGTTAGCTTTCTCTCTCTCCAACCATACAATAAGCTCAGGCTTCTGATACGGCTTCAAAGCCAAAAGGTGGGTGATACGATCTCTGAGCGGCTTTTGGGTAATAGAAGGGACATGATTTTTCTTCACCCCAAGGCATAGATTGCTAGTAGGAGAGTGTTTTCGAACCGGAACACCATCAGTCGCCGGACTTGTTGTTTGCTTTCGAACACTGATTGGTTTGCGTGTACCTGCAAAAAAAGATGGATTTTAAATGATGATACACAAGTTGGGTAATAAGACATAGTGCCTACTTTAAATTGCAGAAAGTAATAATACTTTCATGATTCACTGGACTATTAAGTGAACATGCACTGTAAAGCTACAGTAAAAGATAAAATTCAAGCATGCCAGACAAAGTATGGCTTAGTTTAGAAATTTAGTTAAACAAACATTTAATGAATTCAAAATAATGCTTTCAGATTTGGTGCAGAAACCTACAAATGTTCATACATTATAATGCAAATTAAAGTTATTTTTGTACATGGAAATACATAATGCACAATATCATATTTTATATGAGCATCAACATTTTCAATTCATAAAATACCATGGCAGTTTTATGAACAAGCTCAACTTGCTCAAACTTTCGAGGGGTGAAGTTAGGGAACTGAGTAATGTACGATGGGGAGGGAAAGATCAAAGGGCAGGTCAACATGTGTTTCAGGCAGATTCTTGATGTGGTAGGAGAAACTTGGTGTAGCCCAAAGCGTTTGTTGAGTGATGACTGGAATAGGACTGGCTGTATGGTGGAGGAAGTGGGGCGAGTTTAGGGGATTGGTTGCATTTGAATGGGGACGGGATGCGGGATGCGGAATGTGGGGGGGGTCAGGCAATTGGTCCATTATGACGATGCTTAACAGCACGTCCCTAAATAGTCCTGTGGGATTAAAGCCAAAATGTCCAATGGATGTTCAGTCACAGGTGTCCCAGACAAATACTCCTGAAATCCCCCAGAAGACATGTTGCATTGGCATTAATGTTACCCCTGTGTCTCTGATGCTGCAATGACTCTTGGGTTCCAAAGGTGTCACTCACACACTCTCTCACACACACACAGCACAATTATCATTGAATCAATTTACCATGCCATAGATTTGGTAAATACACAAGAGTTAAATTCCAGCAGAAATTCTCGAATGTATTGCCTGATAGAACTGTACAATTGCAGTACTGTACCTGTACTGAGGCCACTACTTTGTTTTAAGGTGTTTTTACCTTGATATGTCGACCCTGGTTTAATTTCTATAGTTGCTCGACTCCACGACTCCTTCTCTACCTGTGACATGCGGTCTCGGGTCATCTGGTAGGAGTCATCAGTGGCACAAACTGTAATTTTATCTTGAATGCTTCCAAGGCACTCAAGTTGGTTTCTTTCAAAACTGGTTTAAACAACAAAAGCAATACTCAGCAATGTAACATTCAGCTAAAAGTTTTAGCGCTATTAAAATATATTATTTGATTAAACTTCTAATAGAGCAAGAAAATCTGTACTTTCAGATGTGTAAAACATGGTTATATATCACAAAGGAAATGAAGCCACCAGAAAATAGAAAGTTTTAAAAGTGATATAGTTATAGCTCAGTCCAATCTAATTTTCAACATCCTATATTCTGGTGTGTCCTTTTGCAATGTTTAATGTTCACATTGTAATGCCCATATATAGATAACATATTGACTTCATTCAATGGTACAGATGTTGTCATGTAAGCATGTTCTAATCCCTTGAGCAGAGAGTGGATCTATCTTTATCACTTAGAATATCATCATGTTGGCTTTGGGAACGGATCTGCTAGCTCCGGAGTTTCAGAGCCCTGCCCGCAGGCACCAAATTCAACCTGACCATCGCGATGAGGTCGCGATCAGCCGATTTTTTACCCCGCCTAGGCGCCACATTTTCAGGGGGTCTTCCAGGGGGGGGGGGGGGATCTCAAATATGCTCTCATAATTTTATCCGGATTGAAGGAGGGGCAGGACCACCAGTTGCCAGAAAATGGGTTGTGGACCAGTATTTTAAATTACCCTGAGTAAATGTGTACTCAACACCACATGACTGATCCATTGGGTTTAAAATGCATTTGTAATGTGATGACATCCTGGACTTCAGGTGCATTTAAATACTTTACTTAAAATGAAAATGATATTTTATGCCCTAACCACAATTCCCATGCGTCTTTTAAGGAGTTGTAAACACGTACACTGTACAAATAGATGAGCCAAATAGCAGATCTTTATAATAGTGAAACAATGTTCCACTGTGAAATTGTTGATAGCACCTGGGACTGTCTGATTTAAACGTGAGAATTAATTCCCTGCATTAATTCCAATCCCTTTTTCTTTCTGATTTTTAAAATCACCTTGTAAGCAATTATTGCCGTAAGAAACGAACTTTTAAGTGTAATTATATTATTTTGTCCCATACACCTCAAAGGAACAAGATTCTTAAATACTCCTAACTCATACATTCACTGACTCAAGACTGTCTCAAGAAAAACTGTGAAGTTGGGAGATACCAACTATAAGGTGGACACAGATCTCACTTAACTAACCTCGTCTATTTGTACCAAAATTAGTGATTTCTAAGTCCTTAAAAGACACTTGGGAATTGTGGTTAAGTCATATAATATTATTTTCATTTTAAGTATTTAAATGCATCTGTCATCACATTCCACCCAATCTTAAAATAATATCTGGTAAAAGTAAAATACATAATTACATTTCTACAATTAATGCGTGATAAACAACAACAGGACTGCGAGTCTAGCTTATTCTTAATTCACAAAAGGGAAGCTGGGCTTACTGATTTACAGTTCCATTGGACTTCTGTTAGAAATCTTATAGACATCTTTGATCAATTGTAAACCTTAATTACTCCAGTACTTCATTGGCCAGCTTCCCAGCTCGATGATCTCAGCACATCAAAAGTTCAGCTGCTTGTGCCTTTGCACAAGTTCAGTCAACGAGCAACCAGTTTCCTTGCTGACCCGAGTTGAATCACGTACACTGATCTACTCTCTTTCTTTCCTCCAGTCTGATAGACCATCACACCCCTCCTGCTGCCACTGAACACTAACTGACGAATCATGTGCATTCTTCCTCTTTAAATCCATGAGCAACAGCTATTCTTTAGTGCCAATATAATTTTCTCCTTAAACCCCATGGTCGTTCCAACTTTAAGACATTTTTAATATATTTATTTCATCAAGTTTTTGCTCCCACTCCATGGTCAGTCCTTCTTTGGTCCAGTATCTACTTTAGTGCGATCATGCCTCCTTGTAGCACATATTGGTCCTGGATTTTTAAAACGTTCCCCCAGTTGATATAAATTCCAAGTCTGAATAAAATAATATTATTCACTTCACGGGATCTCCTACCACTTTAATTCTGCATCTGATATACATCTCCAAAATGAAAACTAGCCTGGGTTAATTTTCTGAACCAATGGAATAGAAGTCAATGCCTCTGGTGACATTTTTGGACCAGGCACAAAATGCACAAACTGACCTAATTCTTCACCACGCAAACACCTCCCCCACATGCTAAAATAACTATTTGTTTTAGCCGACAAACCAACAAAATCCTGAAACTTGTATTTTCAGGTGTCCAGTTACTCAATAAATCTGCCAACAGTTGTTAACGCTAAACCACTGTTTTCCAAGTTGCAGCAGTCATTACTCTTTATATCTTTCCATATGTCAATAGTGACATCTTGTTCAAAGCCATAGACCTAGAACATTGGTAAATAGGTTTAAAGAAGTCCCTTGCTTCTGTGAGATATGATCTAGTGCAGCCAGGCAATAGCAGCCTGCAGTCCATTTTACAACGTTGTTTAAAAATTGTTATCTGTCACCTCCTGAGACAAAATGGATTAGGACACCCTGCAATGATATAATATAACTATTAGGCTCTATATTGTGGAGGTTGAATCCTTTTTCTGATTTGTGGGGGCCCAGATAAAATAATTTATCGATCTAATAGGAAAAATTGATCTGAAAACAATGTGTCCAGAAACAAAATGATTGAATTGCTAAACTAATTGAGGCAAATTAATTTTGTAAACTAAACCGTAACCAATGCCATCAAAGATATTTTTTTTACAAAATAAAAATCTAAAATTGTATGTGAAGAAATCAAAAAGGGAGCAACAGAAGTCATGTCAGGACATGATTCTTGAGTTTGCAGGTAGATACTTTAATAAGCTGATAGAACAAGTAGTTAGATTATGAGGCAGTCTGACTAGAAAAAGCACTTGATACCAAGAGTGAGTGCTCTTGGTGGTGAATCAGGTAAAATTAATAAACCTCCCCTTTAAAAGCAATCTACACATATTATTCAAATCATTAGACTGCTGTTGATCACCTCATTGACAATATTGTATTTTCATTGAAACATGAAACATATTGGAAATCAGCCAGATTTGATCAAAATCATCTAAAAAGCCAATAAAAATGTATAAGATTATAACAAATGCCAAGATAATTGTCCAAAAAGTAAGAACCAAAAAAAAAACCCCAAAGGTAAATGACTCATTTTTTTCTCAAATTGTAATTCCAGCTAATATCCTGATTTTCATTTCAAGATTTGATCTGTTTTATTTCAGCCTTGTTCCTATTCACATTTGACTATATATTCAAACCTTGTATCCAAGGTTCTGCATCAGATATGTGCCTCAAGGCATGTTTACCATGCAATGCAATAGTGTTGACTGGGAAATTCACTCTTGGTTTTGACATGCAGCCGTCATTAAGGATTCTCAGTGTATGCCGTTTTTAAAGTGTTGCTATCATTACTAAAGAGTGCTTTGAAGATTTCCACCCTGAGCAGATTCCAGCCTGGTAGAGGGCACCTGACTCAGATAGGTTTACTTTAATTTACTTATTCACTTGACATTCTTTTGGTTTCTCAGCACTACCCATCCAAATCCACCTCATGATAGTCATCCATCCGCATTTACCAATCTCAATATTTATTTACACCCACTAGCTCTAAACTTCCAGGCCCTATCCAACAACCTGACCTTTGGAATGTCCTCTAGAATAATAATTTCATGCTGCTGGTTCTGGGCCTTCCTCGATCACAAAGGCATAGTCAGCAAAGGAACAAGTGCTAGCGCTATACATGAGCACCTGATACCTTCAATTTCACAAACTAAGATTTTTTTTCTTATGCAACAGACCCATGATCATGTTAAATAGACCAACATGATCTTTTGGTGACTATAAATGCTTTAGGCCATCACTTTTCAGATGTAACATTCAACTGGCTATCTGTTTTATCAATGAGGTAAAAGATTATATTAACTCCAACCAATAATTAACTGTGTATCTACCATTGACATCCTCAAATATTAATTATAGCACTTGAAAAACGATTCTACTAACTAACCTGCCAACAGTAAATGAAGTTTGTATGTGACTGAATGTTGAAAAACACCACAAAATAATATTGATTTCCAGCCTCTGCATTTAATCAACAAGCAATTAAAAAGAGACTTTGAGATCGCCTGAAGAACGTTTATGAGAATAAACAGGAAGAAGAAAGAACATTGGAGTGATACATTTAAGCTCTTTACACTAAGGGAACTTGAAACAACTGCAACATATAAGAATTTGCCTTCACTGCTATATATGTTATTGTACCTAGAAACATACTGATGGATGCAGTCAAAACTTGCTTGAGGCTTGTCTTTGCTGTCAGTTGACAGGTAGAATGAAAAACACCGCACACCATCATGGCACTCTGATTTAGGAGCAGGTATTTTGATGTACTGCTACAAGAAAAAAAGATAACCATGCTTCAATGACTTAATTTTTATCACAATACACAAATGTGGTGCAGTGCAATTACTGTAAATGATTAATGTTATAACACAAGAGAAATCACTGCATTTATGATTTGCCTCAACATTTAAATGTGCCACATTTCCAGCGAAATAAATGGTTTATGTGAGTATAATTAAATGACACAGAATAAGTCTTAAATACAGAGCAGTACAGTGTAACACAGAAACAATCCCTTCAGCCCACAATGTGTGTTGAATATGATGCCAAGTCAACTAGCATTATTAACAATATTAAACACAAACATAATATATATTCCATATACCCTCCACCTGCTATGTGAAAATGTTCCTTTTTAAGCCTTTCCTTGTTGACTTTAAATCTATACCCTCTAGTTTTAGACTCATCTACGGAAAAAAGACCTGTAACATCCACTTGATCTACCAGCCATTTGCTGAAACACTAGCAACGCAGCAAACATTGGCATCACCAAGAAAATTCAGAGATCAGGGAAAGTAAATTTCCAGATGATGTCAGAATGAACAAAAATAAACAATATCAGAGCACACAGTGACCTAAACATTTAATACAGTAACCTTAGGCATACCAATGTGTATACAGATCACATTAAAATTTGTAGAATGAAAACTGACATAAGCACAGCGTACTGCGCTTAGCTCAATATTCACATCTCTAAAATACTTTAAAGTGCAATTTATTTAATACCGTAAATCAATAAAAAGTAAATTCGTAAATTGGATAGGCTTTTTATCTGTTTTTTTAATCCTGTTTGATCGTTTTGCCCATATTTATCCTGCAATTTTTTTTTGGATAGCACGTTAATAAATAAGTGCAAAACAATTAAACAGGATTAAAAACTTAGATATAAAGCCTAAGGTCACACAAACAGATATTATATGCAACATCTGCCGTAATATGAACAGCAAGTAGCTCAGCTTTAGGGAGGTGTTCATGGATAGGCTTCCACTTGCAAAATTATGTGCCAAGATGTCCTAGGTTATGACACCAGCACCCAAATACAACAGTTTTTACGCTTCATTTGATGAACCAAAATGTCTATATTTCTGTCTCACAACTTGTTACCATAGTAATTGTAAATATTTAAACAAACATTACTATTTTCTTTTGAAAGCAATTGACTTGTATCTCATCAATTACCGATGGCTGTAATAGTTCTCAGTAAATCTGTCACTATACTAGACAACAGAAATTCTGGAAAGACCTTCCACCGATCCAAAACAACCATGTGCAGTAGCCCAGTTCCACTGAGAGATTACCCATCTAAAGGTTGAGGCATTTCTCCTCTACATTTTGCACGATTCAATGGGTATTTCCAGACATCTGTTCTTTTTTCAAGTATGGACACATCTGTAAACAATTTAAACAATCCTTTTTTTTTTTTTAAGGAGCATCAGGATTGAATTTCTTTTCACAACAATAAATGTACTCCAAGCAACAAATGTCCAAAGTATTACAGGCACTGGGAATATTTTTCCCTTGGGCAAGTTGCAAGAAGTCCAGGTTATACATTGAATGCTTTAAATACTAAAATCTCGCAATTTAGTCATAGATTCTTATAGCATAAAAAGAGGCCCTTCAGTCTAACATGTCACGTTGGCCAAGATGCTGTTCAAAGCAAGCTCCATTGGCCTGCATTTGGTCCATATCCCTTTAAGCTTTTTCTATCCATGAACATGTCCAAATGTCTTTTAAACTTTGTTGATGTACCCATGCTGCAGCTTCCTCCAGTCTAGCAGCTCATTTCATATACCCTCCACCTGCTATGTGAAAATGTTTTGCTCAGATCATTTAAAAATCTTTCTTTGTTCACTTTAAATCTATGCTCTATAATTTTATAGTCACCTACCCTGGAAAAAGACCTGTAACATCCACATGATCGCCTTTGTGATTCTATTTGCCTCTACAAGATCACACCTTACTACTTTCACTTCAAACATTTGACAAACTACTGACAAAGGGAGCAAATTCTTCAGTCTATCATTATCTTAGAAGGTATAGGCACATCGATGTCCAGCCAATACTCAGATAGCAAAAAATATTCCCTTAGATTTACAGAATTAATGTTCTACAAAGATTTTAAACGTAAAATTCTAATGCATTCAGTTATCATATTGTTATGAAGCTATGTTTTGCATGTTAGAAATGTCCAAGCACACATCAAAAACGCTAATAGACAATAATAAAGTTTCAGAATTTTTGGACAATTGTAACCTTCCAAAACTAGAACTGAAGGAACAAGAGGAACTGGGAGCACAAATTACATCTAAGGAAATAGAAGACACAATAAACTCACTTAAGAATGGAAAAACACTAGGACCAGACGGATTCAGTAATGAATTTTATAAATGTTTTTATGACATAGTTACACCACGTCTACAGAAAATGTATACATACGCTTTTAAAGAACAAATCTTACCTGAAACACTAGCAGAATCAACAATCACATTAATACTTAAAAAAGATAAAGATATAGAAGAACCAGGCTCATATAGAGCTATTGCTTTGTTAAATACGGACCAAAAAATATTAGCGAAAACACTAGCTAGAAGACTAAGTCAATATGTTAGTAAATTAATAAATGAGGATCAAACGGGATTTATGCCTAAGAGACATTCATTTAATAACCTGAGATGTCTGCTTAACATAATGCACTCTCACAAATCTCAAGAACAAGAGTTAGCTATCATTTCATTGGACGCAGAAAAAGCGTTTGATCAAGTAGTATGGGATTATATGATTAAAGTATTGCAAAAATTTCAAATGGGAGAGAACTTCATCGCATGGATAAAATTATTATATAACAAACCCATGGCTAGAATATTAACTAATAATATACTATCTACAAAATTCCAATTAACAAGGGGCAATAGACAAGGATGTTCATTATCACCGCTGTTATTCGCTCTGATAATTGAACCTTTAGCTGAAAAAATTAGAACACACCCGGATATTTACGGTTATACTAAATATTCAAATAACAAAATATCCTTATATGCAGACGATGTATTACTGTATATCACAAAACCCCAAATCAGTATACCAAACATATTAAATCTAATTGAGGACTTTGGATCTTTCTCAGGATACAGAATAAACTGGAACAAAAGTGAAATTATGTCGATAAAACCGAAAGACTCAACACATCTCTTGAAATTCCCCTTTAAAATAGCCACAGAAAAATTTAAATATTTAGGAATTGAAATCACTAGAAACTATCACGCTATGTTTAAAGAAACTAAATAATCTAATCAAATTCTGGAAAACGCTCCCGATGTCTTTAATAGGTCGAATAAATGCTATAAAAATGATCTTTTTACCACAAATCCTATATTTATTTCAATCAATTCCAATATATCTTCCAAAAAAGTTTTTCAAAAAACTAGACTCAGACATTACAAATTTTATATGGGATTATAAATCCCACAGAATACAAAGAGCACACCTTAGTAAATCAAAAGAGATGGGTGGTCTAGCACTCCCTAATTTTATGTACTATAATTGGGCAGTAAATATTAAAAATATGATTCACCTGCTGGACAATTCTGCCCAGCAGGTGGACTGGATTTTAATGGAGAGAGAGGACTGCTCTCCGTGTAATACAGGAGCGACTCTCCTCTCACCAATGAATCTGAATAACAAAAATTATAATAAAAATCCAATGATACATAGCACAATTAGAACTTGGAAACAAATAAAACAGAATCTAAAATTAAGAAATCTATCTCTTTTAATGCCAATAGTCAATAACCCGTCGTTTAAACCTTCAATTATAGATAAATCATTTACACAATAGGAAAGAATGGGAATTAAAACGCTCGGAGACTTGTATGAATTAGGAAAATTATTATCATTTCAACAATTACAACTGAAATATAATTTGAAAAATAATCAATATTTTAAATATCTTCAAATCCGTGACTATCTGAAAAAATACACAAAAGACTATCATAACATGTCCCCAGACTTATTGGATGAAGCCATGAAGACAAAGGCTGAATCAGCAAATCTAATATCATACTTATACAACATTATTTTAAATATAGAAATACCTACAACCGATGGTATTAGAAGAGACTGGGAACAAGAACTAGCTAAAAAGAGAGCTGGGATAAACACTTACTATATGTGCATAAATGCTCGATCAACGTACGACATACTCTAATTCAATATAAAACATTACATAGACTATATTATTCAAAAACTAAAATAAATAAACTTTTCCCCAATGTCTCACCCATTTGTGATAAATGTCAGTCACAAGAAGCTACCATAGCGCACTCTTTTGTTTTTTGTATAAAAATCCAAACATTTTGGAACAAAATATTTGAAATCTTCACAAAATTATTTAAAATAAAACTTGTACCAAAAGCAGAATGGATCATTTTTGGAATATCGGAAGGTAACCCCGAATTAAACGCGTTTCAAAAGAACTTACTTAATTACGGGCTAATAATGGGGAAAAAAGCTTATACTCAAATTTTGGAAAAATGCTCCAATACCAACAATATTGAAGAAGGGTTTCGGCCCGAAACGTCAGAGTCTGAAGAAGGGTTTCGGCCCGAAACGTCGCCTATTTCCTTCGCTCCATAGATGCTGCTGCACCCGCTGAGTTCCTCCAGCAATTTTGTGTACCAACAATATAAATGTGGATTTCAAACATGTTCGAAACACTACACTTGGAAGAGGTGATACTCCTCCTAGCAGGCAAAGCAGACCACTTCCAAAAGACGTGGTCTGCATTTATGGAACTATTACAAGCATACGGTGCAATAGTAATTTAAAATATAAATGGTACCAGGATCTGGTAACGGGGGGTATAAATGTTTTTTTTTTTTTAAAACACGGTTGGTATATCCTTTTTTGCGAGTTTTGTGTTACAATAGGGCGATTGTTTTTCCTTTTTTTTTCTTTTCTTTCTAGGGTCTTATTTCCTTTCTTTACTTCCTTCTCTAACTTCTTCCCTAAGGGGCTTTCTTTTCCCAACACTTTCCTGCACCTTCACAATTCTTGCTCACTTTCCTTACTTCTTTTATTTCAATCTTTTTTAAAGCTCGAAAAACGAAGTGGTACAACAAATGTAATAAGATATATCTGATGTGTATTATTGTAATTTACTGTACTTCTAATAAAAATAAAATCAAAGAAAAAAGAAAAAAAGAAATGTCCAAGCAATAACTTCCTAAAATTATTTTGGAATAGAATACTCTGCTTAGAGCCTTTATTTTATGCTCTGCATGAAAGCATGTATAAGCATACAAGGCAAAACTTTAAAAAAATATTCATATCCAGTTAGATTTTCAAATAATGTTTCCACAGCAAGAACCATTTTTGAGACTGATCTCATACCAATGAAAGGTAGGCGGCGCGACTCTCGTCAGCAGCGGCCTCTGCAGTCCGTCTGCGTTTTTATTATTTTATGTCTATGTTTTTATGTAGTTTTTGTTATTTTTTGTTGAGGTATGTGTGTGGGGGGGGGGGTGGGGGTGGTGTGGGGGGGAGGGGGTAACTTTTAAATCTCTCCCTGCACGGGAGACCCGACCTTTTCTTTGTCGGGTCTCCGTTGTCGTTGGGGCTGCAACGAGGAGCGGCCTCCAACAGGAAGACCGGGGGCTGTGGTGCCGACTACTCACCTCACCGTCGCGGAGCTGGCCGAGTCCAGAGCGGGTGGAGCTGTGGTGGACGCTGCTGCGACCCGACCCCCGGAGATTCGGTGGCTGCAACTGCGGGTTTGGCGGACGGTAACACCGGGAGCCCGCGGGTCCCTGGAGGGAGACCGCTTTTCGGGGCTTCCGCAGCGGCGACTTCTCCCGCCCGAGTTGCGGGGTTGAAGAGCTCCTGGAGCGGGGCCTTACAGCACCGCCCCGCGCGGCTTGGAATGGTGGCGGGTCTCTGCGAGCGCACGCCGGGGGCTCTAACACCAAGACCCGGTGTGCGACCTTGCATCACCCGACGTGGCTTTAATGGCTGCGGGACAATTCGCCATCGCCCGCCGGGGGCTTTGACTTTGACTCTGACATCGGGGGGAAAGTGCAGTGGAGAGAGAAGTTTTTTTGGCCTTCCATCACAGCAATGTGATGGATGTTTATGTAAATTATGTTGTGTCTTGGGTCTATTTGTTTGTAATGTATGGCTGCAGAAACGGCATTTCGTTTGGACCTCAAGGGGTCCAAATGACAATAAATTGAATTGTATTGTATTGTATTGTAAGCTGACAATGTAGCTTGGAATATATTTTCTCCACTTGTGTAGCACAAAGCATATGGTCTACAGAACAAAACTTGTTTTGCTTTTGGGGTACAGATTTGACATCCAAACAAGATAGTATGTTGAACTACAATTTTTTAAACTGAGCAGATATATTTAAATCAAAGCATGTTAGACAGATCAGAAAATAAATCATGAGGGCAGGAGGCAATATAGCAACCACCAATTGTGACTACACTTGGGAAAGAACAAAGTCTGGAATAGTACCAGTACTTGTGGTACAAGAGTAGATACAGCCTTCACTGGATTTCTCAACAACTATCAATCTCTCAACTATTCTACTCGATATAACCCAAAAAACTCCAATCCATGTATTTTTGTGTCTCCTTCTGTGAAGACAATGAAAAGTAACTTATTTTTCCCTGCCGTTTTCATAATCCTCATTATAAAAACTTCCATTTCTGTGCATAAGAGATTCACATTTGCCCCGCTAGTCTTTTACTTTTTCCCCACACGTGTAATATCTTACAATCTTATTTTAATGTTTCCTGCTAATATATTCTCATTTTCTTTTTCCTTTCTTCATTAATTTCCTGGCTATCCTTTGTTGAACTCTTAAATCCACCCATTCCGAAGTCTGACCACTTTTTCTGGCAACTTAAAACACATTCTCCTTTGATTTAAATTTTTAATTCCAACTATTACCGATGGCTGGATCATTTTTCCCCAGTGTGTGTGCCTTAAAGGAAAATATATTTGTTGCAATTGCATTATACGTTAATAACCAATGCTATTTACTGTCATACCCTTTCAATTTTCCAATGTGCCACAGCCTGTGTTCTCCTTATACTTTGTCACAGCCTATGTTCTCCTTATACTTTGCCACAGCCTATGTTCTCCTTAGCCTGCTCCTTACACGGTTCTTCACTATGCTAATCACATATATATTCCAGAAATTCATCCTAAACATTGTTAGTACTAATTTGATTTGCCTAGTCTATATGTAAATAAAAGTCCCTTGTGATTGCACAATTATCCATTACATGCATTATTATTTTCAGGATTTATACCATGTCCTACATCATAACTACTAATCGGAGGCTGATAAACAGCTCTTAATAATGTTCTCTGTCCCCAGCCACTTCACAGCTCCAATTAAATTGATCTTATTCCTGAACCACCTGTTCTATGTCAATCCTCATTGATGATGTTTGCTTTTCCTTTTCAATTGTCTTTCCGAAGTGATAAATATTCTAGAATATTTTGTTTCTCATTCTGGTCATTCAGCTGCCATATTTCTATAATGGCAATTAGATCATATCCATATACGACTATATGTGCTGTAATTTGTCCACTAGAATACTGTGTTGGATAAGTTATTGAGATAGGATGTCTACTGAAGCATTTGAATGCAAAGAAAGCATTTGAGCAACAAATAGCCAGGACTTGTTGCTGATGAAGGTACACAAAAAAGCTGGAGAAACTCAGCAGGTGCAGCAACATCTATGGAGCGAAGGAAACAGGCAACGTTTCGGGCCAAAACCCTTCTTCAGATGAGTTGTCTTCATTCAATGCCCAACTACTAAGTATGATATTGTCGTTTCTGGATCAGTTGATGTCAACTTGTTGCCAAAAGCTGCCCCAATTAGCCTTACAGGACAAGAAAATAACAAGTGATTGGGCTAGAACAAGCTTTACCACAAACATGTGAGGAAAAACTAAAACCAACTAAAGTCAGCTGTCAAGTGCACTGAATGGTCCCAACATTTATAAACATTCAAAGACTAAAAAAAATAATGAATCAAATCAATCATTAAAATATCTAAAATATAAATTAAGAATTGAAAACATGTACGTAAAGACATAACACTTCTTAATACAAGATATAAGTCAACTTCCAACCAGCAAGACTGTCACTAGTACAAGATAAATGAGAGAAAAAGTTAATTAAGATAGTTCAATCAGTTTGCCAACTAGGTATGTTTTAAAAGTTCACAATCTGTAATTATTCCTGATTTTTTTTTAAATTCTGTGCACTTCAGCCAAGACCAGGATCACAATCAGATAAGACAACCTTCCACATTCAAACGTGGCAATCGTGTTTAGTTCCACACATAATGGAGTTTCCTCTTCTTGGAATTCTATCTAAACTTAGCGTTCTCATATGGTCTATTTCCTGTCTTCTCATACAATGGACAATTTGCAGAACAAAAACAATTACATATGAATTCTGATACTTATGGCAAGGTTTCAATATTGTCCTTTGTTTTCATGATCTCATAAATTCTGTGGAGATATTGCATTTGATATCACACACACAGTAATGTCAGGCGATCTCTGTCCACCATGATTTTCATAATCTCAAGCCACTTGTTTTTCCTTTAAATAAACTCAGTTTTATCCAGAGAAGAATGAACAAGAATATTGTCTCATATCTAGAGAGCTGTTATATTCTGATAATTCCCTGTATAGAGCCATACAGGACAGAAACAATCCCTTCAGTTTATCATGCCCATCAAGTCTCAACACTAGTCCCATTTACTAGCATTTGGTCTGTAGCCTATAATGCCTTGGCAATTCAAGTGTTCATTCAGACGTTTCTGAAATGTGAGCGTACCTGCCTCTACCACCTTCCCAGGCAGTACAATCCAAATCATAACACCCTCTGAGGGAAAAATAATCCTCCTCAGATTCCCTTTATAAATATACATTTCACTTTAAACCTACAACCTATCGTCTTAAGCACTTCTGCCACAAGGAAATGTTTCTCATCATCTACCCTTACTCTCATGTTTTGTATATCTATCAGGTCAGATCCTCTCTCAGCCTCCTCTGATTCAAAGGAAACAAACCCAACCTACTAAGTTTCTCCCCATAACTAAAATAAGCCATCCCTGTGTTCATTTGTAAGCTTATCTGTACCACACCATTCTAAAGAACAGGATCTATAAAAATGCAAAGCATTAAAATATAATCCAGAGTATTTTAAACAGTGCAAGGACAATCAAAAATGTTAAATAAGATGTGACGTATTTATTCAACCCCAAATGAAAATTTTAAGCAGCAATGTTGTAAGAAACTTTGCAATTGTTTTTCTGAAAAATAAATGCTTGAGTAGCCTCATTCTTGTTGTTACAAGCTTATGCTCTATTCTGTTTCTGCATGTCAGGTATAGTGCCACTCCTCCCGGCGACTGGTTTGCATGAATAGTTTTTGTTATCAGCACAATTCCCTAGCCAGATTTCTTCTTTAAATAGCAACTGAAAGCACACCCATGGGCTTTTCTTGTCAAACAGATTATACAAAACATCATTCCATCAAAGAGGCTTTTAAAACTAATCAATTAATAGTGTAGATACCATGCCAGAAGTTAGATTGCAACAATTAATATTTTACTGAGATATTTTATTCTGTTAAACTTTTGCTCTTTGTAAAGTGTGCTCATCCTTTACTGAGCCTCTTATTAAAATTAAGTTATTGCACAAAAGGCCCGGCTGATTAAATTGGTGAGCAGCTGAGTCTCAAGATCAAGTAAATCCCAGGTTCCTAACGTGTGCCAAGCCTGATCCCAGCTTGAACAGCAGCAGGGGCCCTATTATTTTCTTCAGGGTCCTGGATAGAGAAACAAAACAGTATAAATATAGGTTTCTTAAATTAACCCATGGTTCCCTCAGCTGCGCTCTCGTCAATGATCTGTTTGTACAGGTGCCAGGTGAGAATAGGATCCATGATTTTTACAACAACAAAAAAAATCACACACAAGATGAGGACATTGCAGGCAAATCCAGTGATTACTGCCAATTCCTCCTTGTTTTTGAAAGAATCGTGGTGAAGCACCACCTTAAATAACCTTGTTATGAAGTGCTGATTGAACGAGATATTCTGCCCCAGTTCTGACGAAACCACAACCATTCAATTCAGGGTGTTGTAGAAAGGGTGGTGGCATTTCTACATTTCAGCTTCACCTTGTACCTGTGAAGAAGGCACAGTTGGTATGGGAGAGGCTGACTGTTAAATGAGTTACTAAGATCTTCCAAATGTTCTGTGTGAAATAGCACTGATTTTCCAAACCTACATACAAAAAATGGTGAAGATAGGTATAAAATGCTGGAGTAACTCAGCCGGACAGGCAGCATCTCTGGAGAAACAGAGAGACTGACTCAATCTGAAGAAAGGTCTTGACCCTAAACGTCACCCATTCCTGCTCGCCGGAGATGTTACTGTCTCGCTGAGTTACTCCAGCATTTTGTGTCTATCTTCAACGTAAACCAGCATCTAAAGTTCCTTCCTATACAAATAATGGCAACTTCCAAACAGGGAATACAACAGCAATTGTGATTTATTTTATCTTCTGTATTGCAGCCACCAAATAAAGACTCAAACACAAAAACTATGTTTTTTCATGAAGGTATCAAAGGTATTTTATTGGTCACATTCACATACACCAAGGTGTAATGAAGTGAAATGCTTTTTGCCATTTTGCAGCACACAAAGAAAGAATACAGACATAACACCAATGAGAGTCTTAAACACAAAGAACATCCCCCCACAATGGCTCCCACCATGAGGGAAGGCACAAAGTCCAGTCCCCAACCCCAGTTCACCCATAGTCGGGCCTATTGAGGCCTCCACAGTTGCCTCTACGGAGGCCCGATGTTCCTGGCCGTTCTCGCCGGGTGGTGGTGCTCCGGCGTCGGGAGAGTCCTCACAGCGGCATGGGAACCCTGGAACGGCCGCCTCCGTACTGGAGGCCGCGGCTTCCGAAGCTGACAAGGCCGCGCCGGTTGGAGCTCCACAACTGGCGATCTCGTCGCGAGATCCCAGGTTCCCGGTGTAAAGTTCAGCGCCGCCGCCCGCAGCTGGCCTCTCCACAGTCCCGCAGCTCCGCGATGTTTTACCCGGCGGTCTCAGCTCACCGGAGCTCCAGCGCGGCGACCCAGGCAAGGCATCGCCCGCTCCACGATAGCGCTCCAGCACTGTGCCGCCGCCGAAGCCGAGGTTCTGGGCGGTCCGCGACAGGAAACGTCGCTCCAGGCCCGCTGGTAGGCCGCGAGGACGGGTCGAAGCTGCAGCCCGGAGAAAAGCTGCCTCTCCGACCAGGTAGAGACCCTGAAAGGCAGTTTCCCCCTCCCCCCCCCCCTCCACACAAAAAAGTCTAGACCTCCAAACAAAACACTTTAACTAACTAAAAATAAAAATAAAACGGTGAAAAGACCGACAACTGCTCGCAGGGCAGCCGTGCACAGGACAGCGCCCCCTAAATGAATCATAAATTAATGAATAAAAAATTGAAGATCTAGTTCTTATGTCAGATGACAAGTCCACATATTGTGGTGGTATTAACATAACAATGAACATGGTCGTTTTTATGAAATTAACGGAAATTTCAGGATTTGCTCAAATTCCAGGCTTTACAGAAAATCCTTCAGCCGATATCAGCATTTCCGAGATAAATTGTTTGCGAGACATCTTACATGAAATCACATTTAATTTATTTATTAATTTCAGAAAACATTATTATTTCATTGTAAAAATAATAAATAATTATGATTGCCATGCAAAGTGTCTCTGATTCTCTTTGGTTTGTGTGAAGGAGGGCATACTTGCTAGTACTGCAGCTCAGAACTTGACCCTGTTCAGCAACTGCACTTGTTATGAATGTCACTACAAACCAATCTTTGCTACAAACATATTCGCAGACCACAGCTTATCTGGAACTCAGTTCATCTCAGAATTTGCAATAATTAAATAAATACTTAATATTTTGAAATCAGCTTTTTTTTTAAATCAGAAAAATAAGAAAAATAAGAAATATTTACAAACTAGCCATTCAGTAAATACCCTGAAAATTGTTTGGTAGGCAAGGCCTGAGTGAAATGATTATGCTAAGCTGTTTATTTAAAAATACATGTGTTATGTTTTATGTGTTATGTGAAAAAGCTGGTCCAGGAACAGTAATTGTCTATGAGCACATTTTATTCTAAATGCCATTATCTCACAAATATGTGGGAATTTGAAATATGCTTTACAAGGTTCATGGTATTTAAGCGCCTACTTCATTGCATACTTTTCAGATATTTAAAACACTGGTAAAATTTCTGCCCTTTTATGCCATTATGTTCAAATGTATGAGATGTTTATGAAACTAGAAGCAAGTTGCACAAAATTTGCTGCTAAGTTTTATAGTTGGAAACCTGCCTGTTTATTTCATAGTCAGCAACCTATTTTTGGCACACCTGTTAGTTTTAAGAAGTTACTTGATTTGCACAGAATGTTACAGAAAAGTCAATGATGGTAACTAATAGCAAAGGTATCCCACTGAAAATGTAATAATTGTAAGTTGCTGTTGACTGATCCCTCTATTCAAAAAGAGAATATAACAGAATTATTAAAGCAAAAGTGGCAGCTATTTGGTCCACACAATCTATGCTAGCTCTTGGTAGAGCAATCCCATTACCCTACTCATTCATGATGAGAGTTCCAGAAAAATAGTGATCCGTTGGAAGAACTCAGCAGGTCAGGCAGAATCTGTGGAAATAAATTGATAGTTGACGATCGGATCGGGACCCTTCATCTGGACCAGTCCTGACCTGCTGAATTCCTCCAGCAGCTCTCCCATTTTTGCACATAGGCAGTTTCATATGTCTTCTTACACTCAAGATCTCTTCAAATGTAGGTAGGTCTAAGTTTTAAATGAAGTCACAGAACAAAATATTTATTCCAGCTCCAACATGAAAATTCAGGTCATCGTGTGCCAATGATTTAACTGTTCAAATTGCAAAACATGCCATGCATGCAGGGGTGAAAAGTAACATGCATTACATAACACAAGTACAAAGGTTGACAGACATACACAAAGTTAGTGGGTTATGCCAAGCAAGTTAAAATCCAACATGATCAATGTTTTATGAATGCTTTTACACACTCCGAGTTTGGATAATCAAAAGTACACTTAAGGGCCTGTCCCACTTAGGCGCCATTTACGCATCATGACGCACGCATTGTGACACGCACGTGATGCTCGCATGGTGCGCATTATGCACGCATGGTGCGTGGTGACGTAGGCAGTGACGCATGGTCGCGCACGGCGCCCCAGGATTTTGGGATGTACAAAATCTTCATCCGCCATCTGCATGACGCGCAAATGACGCCCAAGTGGGACAGGCCCTTTAGTGCCTTCAGCAATATACCAGAGCTTCACTAATTATTCAATTCCTTCCAGGTGCAAGGCAAAGATTTTCTAAAGGTCTACAGCATACATGAACAATGTTGCAGATCAAGATTTTCTGTAAATGTAAATGTAATTCTTTACTGATTTTGTCAGAGAATATACATTTTCTGTGATATCTGCCTAAGACATATGTACAGCAATGAAAGACTACACCCAGAATAGATCTTATTTTATCTTGTAATAACATATCTATACCACCTCATTAATAAGCATATAATATAACAGACAACCACACTTTGATCTTATTTAAAGTAGTAACATTAATGATCTTGAGGCATGTACACTACAGTGCTCGAGGCACAGTTGCACAACTAAAGGGTGCAGAGGATCAACAAGGCAAACTCACTACAGTTGCTTCAGGCAGGCTCTGCTGATTACTGACATCACCTCCAAACACAGAACCAGTACTGGCACAATCCATCCCTTTGTAAACTTTTATAATAAGATTATTTAATAAGCTTTTATAAACTTCCAGGCATTCCCCTTCCATAAATATGAACCAACAGGCTACCCTAGCAAGTGGGGAAATGTAAAAAGATGCAAGGTGAGGGAATTAATGACAACTGCCTTAGTGTATCCTGTGTCAAGTTAATTAGTCTCTGCTATTAATGGTCTGTTATGAAATTCAATGAATGAACATTTGCCAGCAATATATTACCGTCAAATTCATTCATTTTTTGAAGAATGAAGTGAATTCTGTGTGAACTACCAGTACTTAAACTCTAAAATGTGGCAGTATGTTATGAAAACAGATTTTTTTTTAATTCCCAAAAGTGAATTTTTTATTAACTAATAAGAAATGAGTTAACATACTCCAGATTTGCAGAATCAATTGCAACAGACTACAGTCTTTCTTAAACATTTTGTCTACACAGGCCTGAACGTTTTTTTCAAATGGTGTTAATTTGGCTGCCTCAAGCAACATTCTGGCATGCAGAGAACAGACATGGAAGATGTTGAAGGGAGAGCTCAAAATGGATAAGATATCGAAAATCATTGGTTTGATGGATTTATAGGCACTGCATTGTAATAAAATTAAGTGTAATCTCATATGACCAAGATTTTTGAGGATTTCCTTTGTATTAAAACAGAAATTTGGTAAGCATATTTAATCACGGTCATATTTACATCCATTATTAAAATTATTAAATCACTTTTTTTTTTAAATATCACACTTTACTCTTAAAGATGACCAATTCAGCCTTTGGAGCTCTGAGCTATACAAGTTTTGTTGATCAGCTATGTTGTCTTCATTTCTTTTATAAAGTCTTGTCCCTGCCTTTTTAAAAAGTTATCAAAATCATTACATTGTGTACACTGATACATTTGTACAGCTGCAATATATATATATCACTACTCTTCAGATTACAACCACTATTATTAAACACTACAACCTCCAAATAAGCTCTGAACTACATAGATTTGAGGGCCATTGTTTTTGGCTTTGCACTATTACTGTTTGTTCTTTTTTTTTTATATATTGAACTTTTTTGTTGTTTATTATGGTGTTTACAGAGTACTATGTTTACATATTTGTTGTGCTACTGCAAGTTAGAATTTAATTGTTCTGTTTTAGGACAATAAAACATTCTTGACGACTTTTGACAGTAGACACAAAAAGCTGGAGTAACTAAGCTGGACAGGCAGCATCTCTGGAGAAAAGGAATGGGTGAAGGGTCGAGAGAAGGATCAAACCGAAACGTCACCAATTCCTTCTATCCAGAGATGCTGTCTGCCCAGCTGAGTTACTCCAGCTTTTTGTGTCTATGATCGGTGTAAACCAGCATCTGCAGTTCCTCCTACAGACTTGACTTTTGACAGACTCTATGTCAGGAACCTGGTTATATGTAATAAAAGGTCAATAAGTAACTTGCCCTCATTATGATTCTGGTATTTTTTTCACAATGAAATTTAATTAGGCTGCCATTGCCTCTTCATAAGTTGAAAATGTAAGACATTAATCATAATCAATCACATTCAGCAGAATCAATGCGCTACCTTTAAAGTTGTTAAAGATCTTGAGTCAGTGTTTTCCCACAATTCTGAAATCTTCCAGTCACAACTCTTCTTAAATTTGATGCATCCTTCAGCCTTACATCCAAACTCTTGTAACCATCATGTTTATGTCTCTCTTCCTTTCTGGTCACCACTACAATCCATACTTTCAGTCTTGCATGTTTTGGATAACCCTCAGTAAAGGCAATAATCTGCCCGAGTCATGATGTTTGTTTTTTCTCCTCATTTGTCCCCCTCTGGGAGTGAAGGACATGCCCAGACTGCATGTCTTTCAGCTCTGCATTTTGCAACCTCATACTACCAGCCTGCTCAATCTCTCCATTTAGCTCAGACCCTCAACTCCTGGCAACATCCATTAGGTATGTTGCAAAGCCTACCTGAAGCGTCGCTGAAAATCTGTCGCTGCGGGTGTGCGCTATTTTGGCGCCGTTTAGAGGGGGCGGGTTTAAAACGCGATTTTCTCTAGGCTGTTCCAATCGAAGATGTTCAGCCTAGTAAATTATTAACGAAAAATCGCTGAAAGACCCCGTCGCAAAAGCTATTATTAGTTTTAAAGGCCTTGAATAATAGTTATAGTAGTTTAAAAATCAATCTATAAACCCGCGACCACCAGCAACCGCAGGGTCTCATAAAGCAGACAACTGAAGGTAGGCTGTATATTTTTACATTAAAAAGGGCTTCTTAAGATCCCTTTATACAAAGTTTAATATTGCGAGTAGCTCATTTTGGGCCCATTATATCCCGCAGTATTTTTCTGGGCATTTGGGGGCACAAATCTACCGCAATGTGAACGTTCTAAACCAGCGCGTTCCACAGGGACCCACTGGAAAGCTGATTTAAAATGGGCATTTATTTACAGCAATTGAACACTGAATTCCTTCCATTTGGCCTATAAATTAATGTAAATGAGATTTAAAAATCATGTTTTATTGTGAATTATTTGTGAATATTATTTGGACATTTAGGCTATTTAAAAATGTGAATAATTTATTAAGAAATGGATAGATGTTTAGATCTAGTAATTGAAGTCTGAAATTAGCTACAATTAGGTAACTAACTAATTATATGCTTTAATTTCAGGTCATCCAAGTAAGATTATTTTATATTTGTTTCAGAATGCTTCAATCTATGATAACTGAAAATTTCATTCAGTTCTCTTAATTTTTAAGAAAGTTATGGGCTTTTGACTGTTCACGATCACAGCTTTTTTGTTATGTCCATAGAAAATCAATAGGGAACAAGATGTTCAAAAAGGAACTGCAGATGCTGGAATATCGAAGGTACACAAAATTGCTGGGGAAACTCAGCGGGTGCAGCAGCATCTATGGAGCGAAGGAAATAGGCGACGTTTCGGGCCGAAACCCTTCTTCAGACCCCAAGATGCAAGATGCTCATTTCCGAGTATGAAAATGGCCATAACTTTTTAAATACTTGAGATATGAAAGTGAATTAGGTGTCAAATTAAACTTATTTTTATGCTTTATCTGGTGGGATAAATTGCAGACTTGATTTTTAAAATCTCAAAATTTTGTAACATTGCTACATCCATGTATGTCTTCTCTGCACGCTTTCTAACACATAGAGGATGTCTTCAAATCGTTGCAAGGGTGGGAAAGTGTGTTCAAGTTTTCAAGTTTTATCACATGATGAAAACTCTTAACATAGCTAATTGAATGTTGGTCACCACAAAAAAAGCAAATAACCCCCCAAATCATACTTTGTTAGCCAAGTATGTTTTGCAACATACAAGGAATTCGATTTGCCACACAGCCATACCAATAAAAAGCAAAACACACAAAATACACTTTAACAAACATCCACCAGTGATTCCTCCACATTCCTCACTGTGATGGAAGGCGGAAAAAAAGTTCAATCTCTTCCCCTCTTTATTCTCCCGCGGTCGGGGGCCTCGAGCCTTCCGTTGTCGGGGCGATATTGGCTTCGGTAGCCGGTGGTTGGGCCCTCCGTGTTGGGGTGATCAAGCTCCCGCATCGGGAGGATATTAGCTCCCCGATCGCCGGGCGATTGGACCCCGGGTCGGGGCTAGTCGAACCTCCTGCGACTTTGGTGCTTCCCGACATCAGTCTCTACCCGAGACTGCGAGCTCGTCGATGCTGAAATCCGCAGGCCGCATTTGGAGCGTCGATCCCAGGCAAGGGATCGCAGGCTCCAATGGTAAGTCCACAGCGCCGCGGTGGGGCTCAAGTCAGTCTCGAGCAAGGCCTCCAGCTCCATCATTAGGCCACAGAGCAACCGGAGATACGATCCATTAAAACAATCGCATCTCCGGCAAGGTAAGAGATTGCAAAAAGTTTCCCTCGGCCCCTTCCCCCACCCCCCACATAAAACAAACCAGAGAACATTAACAGAAACTTTATAAAGCACACTAAAAATAACAAAAAAGACGAAAAGACAGACAGACCGTTGGCGAGGCTGCCATCGCTGACGGCGCCACCAGGTGGATAAGATTGTTCCAAAATATGTTTTAAAATTAAAAATAGAGTTTTCAATGTGTCTAGATTATTAAGGTTTAGTTAACAGGGTGTAGCAGGGTTAAGTTCCATGAGTAATTCAACCCAAATTTCCACCGACCCTGGTTGTGTGGCAATAAATTATATCTATCTTATATCTATCTATCTATCTATCTATCTAATTCTGTTGAATAAGAACCTGGGCAAGTGCCAGTAAGAATTCAGGTAGAAAGCGGGTCTGCCAGCTTACAGCTACTTCCATGACAGTGGCTGTTTCATAAATCTACTCTAATAAGGGCTGCAGGTTTAACAAAACTGCTGTGAAAATGCAGAAGTGCAGCATTTAATGTTTAATCTATAATACAATGATCCTGGCCTCTGTGAATTTAAAGCAATTCTGGAGCACAATGCCTTAAGATATTGGGGTAGAAGGATGAGGTTAAATGATCCAAAGAGCATAATAGTTTCATACTTTTCATCTGATAGCTAACAATTTAAAATTGTTGGACTCTTCCTCAGTAACTGCAGATATCTGATTTATTTCATTTCCAATGCACGACACCAGGTGGTAATCTCACCTGAAGTCACCCCAAAATATTCAAGTTAGCCTGGGAGGTTGATATCAAGATCAAAGACTTTGCCTACCATTGTAGCCAACAGGAAAGTTGCCAAAAAAGATGGGCCTAAAAATTCTGGTACACCCACATGGTATGGGTGTGTCTAGCCAATGGTTATTTCCGTCATAAATCTGCCATCGCAAGCTTCTGTACGGCCCATGGCTCAAGGCATCATCGGTATTTAAAAGGAATGTAATATTTGCTATTGTTCAAAGTGTGCAAACCAGTCTCAAAGGACCCAGTGTGACCCTGGGTGGGAAGGGAGGGAGTGAGGGCCAATGACCAGAGGTCCAACTGCAGCCATGGGATGTTTTGCTCAACAGATTAAGTGACTGAGGGAGGGAATGATTGTGAAAGGAATTTTACAAGCCAGATCCAGGGCCAGGAGGGAGTCATTGTGGTGTCAGTTGAGTTTAGATGTGGATGTGGATCTGAAAATAAGATCGTAACTTGTAAATGAAGGATCAGCAATGTGTGCGTGGAGTGATAGAGAAGAATAAGAGCAACAAATCTATGCTTATCATCTGGGTCAGGATCCAGAATAGGATTCGGGTCAGCAATGCTGAGGAAAAAGGGATAACAATAAAAATTCCAAGAATCAATTGAGAGAAACAGAGCTATCACTTCAGGTTAATGATTTTCATCAGAAAGAAGTTGCTCATCGGAGACTGGTCCCAGTTCAGCAATGTAGAAACAAAAAACTGCAGATGCTGGTTAATACACAAAAGGACACAAAGTGCTGACGTAACTCAGCAGGTCAGGCAGCATCACCGGATAACATGGATAGGTGACATTTCGGGTCGAGACCCTACTTCAGACTTCAGCCTTTTTCTATGGGAAGGTGTCCTCGCCAGTTTGACGGATGTTGACCTGAAACGTCACCTACCCATGTTCTCCGGAGATGCTGCCTTCCCGCTGAGTTACTCCAGCACTCAGTGAAACGTCACCCATCCATGTTCTCCAGAGATGCTGCCTTACCCGCTGAGTTACTCCAGCACTCAGTGAAACGTCACCTATCCATGTTCTCCAGAGATGCTGCCTGACTCGCTGAGTTACCCCAGAACTTTGTGTCCCAGGCAAGCATTGTGTATGAAGGCTTATTTGTGTCATGAGTACACACAATGAACACTCCCAGGAAAACTTTCCTCCACAATGCTTCAAAATGTTTGTTAGTTTTGGTCATGATAACATCCCATCAGTGACCGACATGAAAGTGCAATAATGACGAAGGGAAATGGGGCAACCTACTAATATATGTGCAAAACTGATTAGAAGGTTGGAGATACAATGTAGACATTAAAGCTTTGTATTTCAATTGACAGAATATCTTCTGACAATTGGCCCTAGAGCTACAGCTGGTGAAAGATTCGAGATCAAGCTGCAATGCCTACATTTAGTTTAAGCTCATTCTGGAGGCAAATGGTAAACAGAAATTTGAAATGGTTTCCTCTCATCTCACAAACACACACAAGCAAACAAAAAAAACACTCAAGGCACAATCAATTAAAGATTTCTAAACTCTCGTTGATATTTGTTGTTAGTTAAAGAAGAAAGACAGATAGATGGAGTTCAGGTACAGGTTAACTAGTTATTTTGATGGTTTACATATTGAATATTCTTTGACTATAATCATAAATTTAAATAAAGTTAATATCTAACTTGGCAAACTGACCAAATGCAAATTAATTATATTCCTACTAAGAGTAATTTCCAAAATATGTTTATAAACGTATTTTTCTACTCTGTGGTTATCTAACAGGACAGGGATTATTCTGCCACAAGTCTATCAGCCGCAATGACAATTTTGCATAAAGCGGTGAGGTAAAAGAAATGAAGTGTTCAACATACATCGATTCAGATTGAATTTCACCAATAGGAATTTTTATTTTCTCATCTGAACTCACTTTATTCCTAATGCTGCTATCTCTACTTGATTTCTTACGCACTACAATAACTTATTTATACCTCCTCTCAGAACCATTCTAATTTCTGACCATCAGACTTGTTACATGTACAGCATTGACTAGATTAATACCCTTGGCATCAAAATCAACTAACCAAAATCTCAGCTGCTTTCTTAATTCAGAATTATATTTTAAATCATAGAGCACTGAAATGAAAATATGATTTGGAAAAGTTCTCCAATGCCCTGTGCAGCTTTTCTTTCTCAGCCAACATCATCAAACGCAAATTATCTGGTTACCCATTTGTAAAATATTTGTGGTGCAAACTGGCAGCTGAATTTGCCTATTGTAAAAACACACAATTCAAAGTAATTAATTCCGTGTTGATGGTTTGGGATGCCCGTCATGATAGGTCTTACATTACATCATGCTGATATTATGTACAAACAGAATTAAATGTGCAGCTTTCCCATCAGAAAATTCACCAAAATTAGCGCATTTAAAAAGCTGAAGAGTTAACTGAAGAAAATACTTAAAGATGGTACTTACTCCCTGTTTTCCTTGAAAGCAGATGACAGGTTGATTTGGTAAGGAAGCCTAGGAAAGAAAGTAACTTTTAGTTTTAAAGAATCCAAGTTTTTAAAAGAGTTGTACAACATGGAAGGAGAACCTTCCGTCAACTTTCCCCAAAATGATAGGTTAAATTAATCTTTGTAGGTTTGAATACATTTTTAATTCATTTACAAGTGTAGAATTTGCTGACAATAGCTGCATTTACTGCTAATCGACGTAGCTTTACTAATCATTGTTTCAAAAATAATTATAATTGTTTACACTCCTAGTTTTATTTTAACTTTGGATACGTAACTATTGTGAGGAATTATCTGGAAACATTTTGTCAATTCCTTGTATAATTCTCAAAACAAATCATTTAGAAAATGATTTTGTCTCCTCTACTTCGTTTCCACATAATATATTAAACTACTAAAATAAATGAATATACACCATGTTTTAAAATAACATGTATTACCAAAATTGCTCAATTCACTGTTGTCTTACACAAGATTAATAAAACCATAATCAACGAGTGTGAAGCTCAACAATTACAATGTTTCAAAATGCTATCAGAATTGCACACAGCCATGGATAATGTCTAAGGCAAGACTGAAATAGATGGGTCATAGTGGCATTTATGTTAAATGCTTTCTGTACGTATGTACTAGAAAACATACTTCAATGGTTCAGAGTTTATGGATGGAATATTAAATCAAGGTTCTACCTGCCTGTTAAATTCTTGGTCAACATTCCTATCTCAATTCACATCATAAAAAGATTCAACTTTCATTCATCTCACAGCAATCTGGATGCCCTATATCTTACCGACTTCCAAAATAAATGCTTATTCCTGTGAAATGCTTAAGATATTTTGTTAGAAAAATATTAAATTCCTATTCTAAATTCCATTTTTAATGTGCAGAACAGATTACTTATTTAATGGACAGTATGTATTTCACTCCCAGACCAATGCAAGGAAAACTAAAACTTATTAATAAACGAAAATATTTTTCTGTAATCTCAAAGTCCATTGGGCAACTTCACCACCACAAAATGTAGAATTAATTTTCGTCTCCTCTATTTAAAGATTATCACAACGGAAATCTGAAAAATATAATTTGAGCCCTTAGCTGCAAAACACATCCAAACTAAATATTTCAATATAAACTCTCTTAGATCCTTTGCGCGTGCCATTTGTTACGAGTACCCAATATTCTGAACTTCCCATGTGTATAGCTATGATTGATTACAGTGTAAGCTAATCTGAAGAACTGTTTCCATTTTACTGAGGCAAAATTCACGAGCAAACATCAAGCAAATCATTTTAACGGCTAAAAGCAGAGTGCAACAAGGCAACTGTATTTCTGAGTGAAATCCTGCATAATGCACAATTAGACCTATTTCAGGTCAAATAGCATATGAAACTCCAAATGTTTCTCTACCTACGATTTTGGCCAACAACCAACAGCAAATAGTGTAACAAGTCTTCACTGACGCTCAGAGTAATTTTATTACACAACATAAATATTGAGCCACAAAATTTAGTTTATACAGCAACAATTAAAATTCACCTCAGAATTTGTGTACTAGAAAATGAAAAACAAAGCCTGGATTACTGCCATTTGATCTTTTGATCTGTAATAACTGATTTACTAAACAAAATAGAAGTCTAAAAACAAACACAGAATCAGATTTATTTACGATGTTCCTCCAGTTGAATAGCCAATTTACCTTCAGTCTCTACTTAAATATGCCATGGAATTAGGATTGTAAACAAAAGGGCAATTTTCTCAGATAACAATAGTTGCTAAAAATTTACATAAATATTGAGAATGCAGGCGAGTTCAATATTTAAGTACTTAAGAGTTAAAATTGGAGCCAAGTGAAAATTCATAACCACATCACAGATTCCGACTACTAAATGAACCATTTTACCAAAAACAAATGTCCTAATTTTTTTCTTTCATTCCGTTTGATTCATTAGAAACTGTGAACTTCTTTAACTCAAAATAAGCAAACTTTTGGTTTGGAGGAGAGGATAGAGAAGTTCGAAAGCATCAACTAAACATTCTGTTTACCAACATTTTCAAACAGTGGGTGAATCTGGCAGTCTTTCTCAAGTCAAGTCAAGTTTATTCGTCACATACACATACGAGATGTGCAGTGAAATGAAAAGTAAAGTATTCTATACTGAAACCTGCTTTATCCCAATTTGTGGCACAACTCCTGAAGTTTTAGGTGTGCAAGGTGTATTATCCTGGTGAAAAGATTTCACGGTGAAAGTTTTATTTCATTGGCAGAAATAATTAAAGATAATTGAGCCAGCCAATTATATCCTAGTTTTTTTAATGCAAGCACAATTTTCACATCAACACAGATTTGTGCTCTGAATAAAAACCAGAATCAACATGAAATCAATGGTAAATAAAAACAGAAAACACTAACTCAGTGGGTCAGGCAGTATCTTTTTCCATCAATGCCACCGAGCCAGCCAAAGTGCAGCGTTGCTACAAAAATACCCTTTAAAAAAAAATCAAGACCTATTTATATGGCACACTTATTTTTGTGTACTCTTTATGCTGTTGTCCTGAAAGTAATGCTCCCTTAACTGCACCGCACCATCGTTCTAAAATTACTGTGCTCCATGTCCGAATCACAATGGTAAAGAGCAGATATCAATGGTAATTAGCACAATGATAAATATCAGAGGGACATTGCTCAAAAAAAAGGGAAGTATGTTTGGCTCAATGTTCTCAGCTTACATGCCTGTATATTTCCAATATAGATGGATTTTTTCCATTTAAATTGCTCTTTTTCCTTGAGAGCAACAGCAGTCTTGTTCAAGAAACCATGAAGGAGATGAATTGAATCACTTTTGAATGTGTTCCTAACTATCTCTGGATAATCTATCAATGGTCTTTACCAGCTGAAGCAAATGATAACTCTGTTACAGTTTAAAAGCACAGCCAAGGAAATCTCACAAAGGGGAGCCGTTACGAACAAATAGAAAATTCCAATTACAATGTAAATGACGGCACTTTAGGTAGTATTGTGAAAGCTTAATGTTTAAATTAAACATTAAATCATTTGAAAACATAATCGTAAAATTGTCAGATAGATCTTTTAACAAACATGGACTTGAACAAAACATATGTAATTCTACAGATGTTTAGGATTGATGATCAATATCAGCGGTCTTTTGGACACATGTGAATTGATTAGGGAAGGCAGAATTTGTTTGTTAAAGATAAACTTAAATAATGAGAATTTTTTTGTTGAGATAACCACGAGGAAAATCCAGTTGATGTTCTACACATGTATTTCACCCAAGTGTCACATCAATACAAAGCACGGTGGCAATATGGATAAAAGTTTTTCCTCTCTAACCGTAAAGCTATGTGCTCTTCGGTGTTTTATCTTTCCACATGGCAAAAAGGCTCTAACTGTCCACACTATCTCTGCCTCTTATGATTTCATAAATTTCCATCAGGTCTGTCCTCATTCCTCCAACACTCCAGAAAGCCTCCACATCATTCCTGTAATGGGGTGACCAAAACGGGCACATTATACTCCAAATGTGGCCTCACCAAAGTTTTATAAAGCTGAAATATGTCTTTCTGACTCTTAAACTCAAAGTCTCGAATGATGCGCAGCTAAATACTTAAGCAATTTCAAAGTATCTATATTTCCTATCCTTTAACCGAAACCCATCTCCTCTAGTCACAGCCACCTCCACAAAGTTGAAAGGTTTCTCACCATCTGCTCAATCCATGCCCCTCAATTTTCTACACCTCAATCCGAGCTCCCCCAGGCTTCTCCACTCCACAGAAAAAAAACAGACCACCTATGTTTTCCTCACAGTTGAAACACTTCACCCCAGGTAGC